>NC_074701.1:26734916-27009916 GCF_029448725.1 Salvelinus fontinalis | reverse complement strand
GATTAAATGAAAAAAACTCCTCATTAATACACAAGCAATACCCCATAATGACAAAGCAAAAACAGTCTTGGTGGTTTCAAACAGAAGTTTGGAACCACCAAGACTCTTCCTAGAACTGGCCTCCCAGCCAAACTGAGCAATCGGGGGAGAAGGGCCTTGGTCGGGGAAGTGACGAACAACCCGATGGTCACTCTGACATAGCGCTAGAGTTCCTCTGTGGAGATGGGAGAACCTTCCAGAAGGACAATTGTCTCTGCAGAACTCCACCAATCAGGCCTTTCTGGTAGAGTGGCCAGACAGAAGCCACTCCTCAGTAAAAGGCACATGGCAGCCCGCTTGGAGTTTGCCAAAAGGCACCTAAAGGACTCTCAGACCATGAGAAACAATATTTTCTGGTCTGATGAAACCAAGATTGAACTCTTTGGCCTGAATGCCAAGCTTCACTTCTGGAGGAAACCTGGCACCATCCCTAAGGTGAAGCATTGTGGTGGCAGCATCATGTTGTGGGGATGTTTTTCAGCGGCAGGGACTGGGAGACTAGTCAGAATCGAGGCAAAGATGAACGGAGCAAAGTACAGAGAGATCCTTAACGAAAACCTGTTCCAGAGCGCTCAGCATCTCAGACTGGGGCGAAGGTTCACCTTCCAACAGGACAATGACCCTAAGCACACAGCCAAGACAACGCAGGAGTGGCATCGGGACAAGTCTCTGAATGTCCTTGAGTGGCCCAGCCAGAGCCTGGACTTGAACCCGATCAAACATCTCTGGAGAGACCTGAAAATAGCTGTGCAGCAACGCTCCCCAGCCAACCTGACAGAGCTTGAGAGGATCTGCAGAGAATAATGGAAGAAACTCCCCAAATACTGGTGTGCCAAGCTTGTACCGTCATACCCAAGAATGCTCGAGGATTTAATCGCTGCCAAAGATGCTTCAACAAAATACTGAGTAAAAGTACTGAGTAAAGTAAATGTCATCTTTCAGTTTTTTTATTTTTATAAATTACATTTCTAAAATCCTGTTTTTGCTTTGTCATTATGGGGTATTGTGTGTAGATTGATTCGGGGAAAAAAAGATTTAATCAATTTTAGAATAAGGCTGTAACACACCAAAATGTGGAAAGAGTCAAGGGGTCTGAATACTTTCCGAAGGCACTGTATATCAACATCCTTGTCAGGTCCTGGTTTCTGCTGTTAATTGTGAGCAGTACATTTAACACTGCATTCAGTCTGAAACCCAGATTAAACAGGAGGGCAGCACAGGTGAAAAAAAGGTAGAAAAAACAGTACACCACACTTAAGGCTTTTACAGATGGGCCCCGGTAAGTGGCAAAGGTCTCACAGAATTGAATGGGAGTAGGGCGGCAGGTGGCAAAGCCGAAGCAGTTTTGCAAGTGGCACACACTCCGTGAATGGCACTGCTGGCTCAGCACGCCAGGCGCCAAAGACAAAATTAACGGAAGTATGGTTGACCAATGAGCAGAGTTCATTTTGTCAACCAATCAAACAATGTTTCAATGACAATATTCGAGCTGACAACAACCCGGACTGCACATGGTAGGGAGATTTTCTTGAGGTTTATTTCCAGTTTACCTGGCTGTGCGTAAGTACCTTTAAACGTTTTACTGAGTCTTGATGTTATCAAATCAGGAGAAGAACAAGTGAAGGAAGCATAATAGAGAGAATGGTCGAAGGTATGGTGGTTTTATAGAGATAAAGTGGAGAGTTTGTAAGTGCCCTAAATTGAGGGACCATGGGGCATAAAAGGCTTAGTGTGGATTAAGGAGTAGGTAGAGAGATGGTTGGCCATGGAATTAACATAAAATGGAGTGCCGGTGTGCTTCTGCAAGCCATTTTAGGTCACAAATAACCGGCCCATGTCCAGTCATACTCGAGGTCCTGGTGTGTCCCTCAACGTCAAATAATCTTGGTTGCAGTATACAAATTGTGTTCATCGTGTGTCTGTGAATCACAACATTAAAGACAATGAGACGACAGCATTTCCACAAATTGAGCCATAGACAATACAACTTAATCATTAAAGACAGCATTTTGTTGACAACATGGTGGTTTACAATATGTCTACTGTGTGTGAATGATGGAAGAATCTTACCCTAGCTGTAGGTCCATTTGAGTGTGTATGGTCACTTAGGCCTGCATATCAACCAGTACTGGGACCATTGGAGACTTGGGATGCTTGCTCTCAAAGTGCTGCTTGAATGTCTTTGGGGTCTGCGTCTGTAAAGGTCAAGTACAAAATGGAGGACGTTAACAAACTGTGGCTTAGATTGAATTTAAAGTTGACACAAATGATGAACTAAGCAACACGAAGCAAAAACAATAATGCACATATGAAAGACTACACATGCCAGTACAATAGCCTACAAATGGAGAGGAACACAAAGGCACATACAGTACCAACCAATGCTACTCACCCGACAGACAGGGCAGGTGTGGACCAGTGTTGCCTTGTTGTCTTCTGGTTCGCAGTTGCTCGCTTCTTAGCAGTCGCCACCTTGGCATCAAAGCTGGGACCGAGAGACTGAAAACAGCTTCTATCTCCAGGCCATCAGACTGTTAAATAGTCACCACTAGCTGTCTTCATCTTAGAGACTGCTGCACTATGTAA
This sequence comes from Salvelinus fontinalis, assembly GCF_029448725.1. NCBI lineage: Eukaryota > Metazoa > Chordata > Actinopteri > Salmoniformes > Salmonidae > Salvelinus > Salvelinus fontinalis. The sequence goes on along the minus strand of NC_074701.1, from coordinate 27,007,291 downwards.
ATGGAGTCATTAAACACTGGTCACTTTAATAATGTTTACATACTGTTTTACCCACCTCATATGTATATATTGTATTTCTAGTCAAGGTTCATCCTATATAACTACTGCTGTACACACCTTTTCTGTTCATATACTGTCCATACTGTCTATTTTACAACATTATATAACATTGTGTATTCGGACTCTGACATAGCTCGTTCTGATATTTTTGGGATTTGTGTGTATTGTTTTTGATTGATAGGTATTACTGCACTGTTGTAGCTAGAAACATAAGCATTTACCAAACACAGTATGTGTGCTCGACCAATAACATTTTATTTTATTGGTCTATCTTGCTAGTTAACTAGTTAGCTAACGTAGATGGTGAAGCTAGGAATTCTTGATAATGTTTGTTTGTGTCTGTGGGTGAGGGGTGGTTAACCTACTTCAAGAACTACTTTACTTGTGGCTAACCTACTGTAACTAGCTGTATTATTTTCCGGCCCCACCTTGTCCTTGCACTATCATGTTGACAATTTGATTTCTTTACGGTGGGCATAGCTGGTGTTTTTGTACATGTCCACGTTCCCAGTGGTTAAATGGGGTGGTTCGCGCTTTCAATTTTGCCCGAATGCTTCCATCTATCCACAGGTTTTGGTTTGGCTACGTTCTAAGTGGGGAAGAAGCCAATCAACCAAGTGTCAGACTGGGTCCGAGCTCGATGGCCTCAGTGGTGCAACAACATGGCCTCATTTTGGTTGGACCCCTTGCAGGTCAGTCGACAACTGGGTCCCGCCACCTTCATGCTGAGCAATGGATCACGCTGGCACACCAGCCGCCTCAGAAAAGTCCCTGCTCCTCAAGGAACACAAATGCCTACAAAACTGACATACAGGCTAGAGACCCCACCTGATGGACATCTGCCTCTACTGCCACCCGAGCCCCAACCTCTGTGGGCTCCCCAAGGGCCAAAGCCGCAAGCGGTGAGGGCTGAAGAACGACCTATGCGTACACGAAATCACCCTGCTCATCTTGAGGACTGTTTGACATCCTTTCATTCTTAGGCTCTGTTAATGTGTCTTATGTCAATCTCCAGGTTAATTTACTGAACTGACTAGTTCGAAGAGTCATTGTTTATCTCTTCCATTTAAGGGTTAATATTTCTTTCTTACGGGTATCACTCTAGGTTCTTGCCCTATTGACATTTTTATATATGGTATCAGTCCCTGGTTTTGGAAAGGGGGGGAAATGTTATGTATGGTATGACGTTCTGTACGTCATACTGTACATTACTAATCAATCAATCAATTTTATTTTATATAGCCCTTCGTACATCAGATAATATCTCGAAGTGCTGTACAGAAACCCAGCCTAAAACCCCAAACAGCTAGAATGCAGGTGTAGAAGCACGGTGGCTAGGAAAAACTCCCTAGAAAGGCCAAAACCTAGGAAGAAACCTAGAGAAGAACCAGGCTATGAGGGGTGGCCAGTCCTCTTCTGGCTGTGCCGGGTGGAGATTATAACAGAACTATGCCAAGATGTTCAAAAATGTTCATAAGTGACAAGCATGGTCAAATAATAATCATGAATAATTTTCAGTTGGCTTTTCATAGCTGATCATTAAGAGTTGAAAAACAACAGGTCTGGGACAGGTGGCGGTTCCATAACCGCAGGCAGAACAGCTGAAACTGGAATAGCAGCAAGGCCAGGCGGACTGGGGACAGCAAGGAGTCACCACGGGCGGCAGTCCCGACGCATGGTCCTTGGGCCCAGGTCCTCCAAGAGAAAGAAAGAGAGAAGGAGAAAATTAGAGAGAGCCAAGATTTTCAAAATGTTCATAAATGACAAGCATGATCAAATAATAATCAGGAATAAATCTCAGTTGGCTTTTCATAGCCGATCATTAAGAGTTGAAAACAGCAGGTCTGGGACAGGTAGGGGTTCCATAACCGCAGGCAGAAGAGTTGAAACTGGAATAGCAGCAAGGCCAGGCGGACTGGGGGCAGCAAGGAGTCACCACGGCCGGTAGTCCCGACGGATGGTCCTAGGGCTCAGGTCCTCCGAGAGAAAGAGAGAAGGAGAAAATTAGAGAGAGCCAAGATTTTCAAAATGTTCATAAATGACAAGCATGGTCAAATAATAATCAGGAATAAATCTCAGTTGGCTTTTCATAGCCGATCATTAAGAGTTGAAAACAGCAGGTCTGGGACAGGTAGGGGTTTCGTAACCGCAGGCAGAAACAGTTGAAACTGGAATAGCAGCAAGGCCGGGCGGACTGGGGACAGCAAGGTGTCAGCATGCCCGGTAGTCCTGACGTATGGTCCTAGGGCTCAGGTTCTCAGAGAGAAAGAGAGAACGAGAGAATTAGAGAGAGCATACTTAAATTCACACAGGACACTGGATAAGACAGGAGAAGTACTCCAGGTATAACCAACTGACCCTAGCCCCCCGACACATAAACTACTGCAGCATAAATACTGGAGGCTGAGACAGGAGCGGTCAGGAGACACTGTGGCCCCATCCGAAGAAACCCCTGGACAGGGCCAAACAGGAAGGATATAACCCCACCCACTCTGCCAAAGCACAGCCCCCACACCACTAGAGGGAAATCCTCAACCACCAACTTACAATCCTGAGACAAGGCCGAGTATAGCCCACAAAGGTCTCCACCACAGCACAACCAAGGGGGGGCGCCAACCCAGACAGGAAGTTCACGTCAGTAACTCAACCCACTCAAGTGACGCACCCCTCCTAGGGACGGCATGAAAGAGCACCAGCAAGCCAGTGACTCAGCCCCAGTAACAGGGTTAGAGGCAGAGAATCCCAGTGGAGAGAGGGGAACCGGCCCTGGAGAGACAGCAAGGGCGGTTCGTTGCTCTAGAGCCTTTCCGTTCACCTTCACACTCCTGGGCCAGACTACACTCAATCATATGACCTACTGAAGAGATAAGTCTTCAGTAAAGACTTAAAGGTTGAGACCGAGTCTGCGTCTCTCACATGGGTAGGCAGACTTTTCCATAAAAATGGAGATCTATAGGAGAAAGCCCTGCCTCCAGCTGTTTGCTTAGAAATTTTAGGGACAATTAGGAGGCCTGCGTCTTGTGACCGTAGCGTACGTGTAGGTATGTACGGCAGGACCAACTCGGAAAGATAGGTAGGAGCAAGCCCATGTAACGCTTTATAGGTTAACAGTAAAACCTTGAAATCAGCCCTTGCCTTAACGGGAAGCCAGTGTAGGGAAGCTAGCACTGGAGTAATATGATCAAATTTCTTGGTTCTAGTCAGGATTCTAGCAGCCGTATTTAGCACTAACTGAAGTTTATTTAGTGCTTTATCCGGGTAGCCGGAAAGTAGAGCATTGCAGTAGTCTAACCTAGAAGTAACAAATGCATGGATTAATTTTTCTGCATCATTTTTGGACAGAAAATTTCTGATTTTTGCAATGTTACGTAGATGGAAAAAAGCTGTCCTTGAAACAGTCTTGATATGTTCGTCAAAAGAGAGATCAGGGTCAAGAGTAACGCCGAGGTCCTTCACAGTTTTATTTGAGACGACTTTACAACCATCAAGATGAATTGTCAGATTTAACAGAAGATCTCTTTGTTTCTTGGGACCTAGAACAAGCATCTCTGTTTTGTCCGAGTTTAAAAGTAGAACGTTTTCAGCCATCCACTTCCTTATGTCTGAAACACAGGCTTCTAGCGAGGGCAATTTTGGGGCTTCACCATGTTTCATTGAAATGTACAGCTGTGTGTCATCCGCATAGCAGTGAAAGTTAACATTATGTTTTCGAATAACATCCCCAAGAGGTAAAATATATAGTGAAAACAATAGTGGTCCTAAAACGGAACCTTGAGGAACACCGAAATGTACAGTTGATTTGTCAGAGGACAGACCATTCACAGAGACAAACTGATATCTTTCCGACAGGTAAGATCTAAACCAGGCCAGAACTTGTCCGTGTAGACCAATTTGGGTTTCCAGTCTCTCCAAAAGAATGTGGTGATCGATGGTGTCAAAGGCAGCACTAAGGTCTAGTAGCACGAGGACAGATGCAGAGCCTCGGTCTGACGCCATTAAAAGGTCATTTACCACCTTCACAAGTGCAGTCTCAGTGCTATGATGGGGTCTAAAACCAGACTGAAGCATTTCATATACATTGTTTGTCTTCAGAAAGGCAGTGAGTTGCTGCGCAACAGCTTTTTCTAAAATTTTTGAGAGGAATGGAAGATTCGATATAGGCCGATAGTTTTTTATATTTTCCGGGTCAAGGTTTGGCTTTTTCAAGAGAGGCTTTATCACTGCCACTTTTAGTGAGTTTGGTACACATCCGGTGGATAGAGAGCTGTTTATTATGTTCAACATAGGAGGGCCAAGCACAGGAAGCAGCTCCTTCAGCAGTTTAGTAGGAATAGGATCCAGTATGCAGCTTGAAGGTTTAGAGGCCATGATTATTTTCATCATTGTGTCAAGAGATATAGTACTAAAACACTTAAGTGTCTCTCCCGATCCCAGGCCCTCGCAGAGCTGTGCAGATCCAGGACAGCTAAGCCCTGGAGGAATACGCAGATTCAAAGAGGAGTCCGTAATTTGCTTTCTAATGGTCATGATCTTTTCCTCAAAGAAGTTCATGAATTTATTACTGCTGAAGTGAAAGCCATCCTCTCTTGGGGAATGCTGCTTTTTAGTTAGCTTTGCAACAGTATCAAAAATAAATTATGGTTTATGACAGTGTGCTGCTTTACGGTTGAATGGGTTGTGAGAATGAGTGGCACATGTCATTAAAAGAGAGAGTGATGCACAATGTGAAACCGTGCAGATGTGCATTTTTCTACAGCAAACTAGATATAACAATATTACCTATAATTAAATAGTTTTCCTTCCAAACAATGGTAATTAAGTATATATGTTAAAAAACAGCTTTTCTGTGATGGAATGGTGTGGGTACCCACACAACAGAATGTTGTGGGCGTATACCGGACATTAAAAATATTAATGTGAGTAGACCGCTGATTGGCCAGCTCATCCTCCTCAGGATGATGCTACATGGGATACTTGGGATGTCCCCTCCCTTAAACCCTAACCTTAACCAATACCCTAACCCTAAGCTTAACCGTAGCCATAACCCTAACCTTAACTCTTACCTGAACCATTTTACATTTCAACTTCATGGGGTAACATCAGAGTTGGACCTTTTTGAATTGGTCTGTTTAAAATACAAGTTTGAAGTGGGGTTTTTGAAGTGTCTTATTCTCAATTTTATGCTTTGGCCACAAATACAAGTACAACATACAAATACAACATTATTTGGGTACGAGTTAACAGAATATTAACTTTTAAAAGTGAGATTTTCACTGGAAAGTTACTTTAAACCCCATAGGGTGGCGCACAATTGGCCCAGCATCATCCAGGTTAGGGGAGGGTTTGGCCTGGATAGACCGTCATTGTAAAATAAGAATTTGTTCTTAACTGACTTGCCTAGTTAAATAAAGGTTAAATAAAAATGACAAATAAAAAAATGTAAGTTCATCAGATGAGCACAGAGTGCCTTCATTATTGAGACATTTTAAGTCAAAGCTGTTCAATCAGCCATCAGAAGATTGCCAGCACTTGTCTTAATAACTAAAGGGTTTGCTGTGTTTAGGTAACATGCTATAGATATTTTAATTATATTTTTTTCTGTGTCAATGCAGGCTTTTGGCAAATTGCCCAGGCTATTTTCTCATTCCATAGACTCTCCTCTCTGGTCTCCTGTGGAAAACCACGTCCTCCATTTATTTTCTGCCCTTAAAGCTGGTCTAATGTCAGTTTGGTGATTTACCTCATAAAGTTCAAGGTAATGGTGATGGTTTCAGGGGAAAAGTCTATATTGCATTTTAGTGGGTAAGAAGCTCGCCATCTTTAGAACCACACAAATTAGCAACCTGTCAATCGAATTAATATATTTATATAGCAAGATAATCTTGTTCAATTTACAGCACTATGGTTGTTCAACAGATACCAGCATTGAAAATAACATTTTGTGCTCTATATTAATTTAATATGGTCTGTTTAGCTATCACTCCCATATAGAACCATAAGGTACGACTGTACTGTACATTATAAACACGGTGGTTTGAGCCTTGAATGCTGATTGGCTGAAAGCTGTGGTACAGTATAGCAGATCGTATTCCACGGGTATGACAAAACATACATTTTTACTGTTCTAATTACGTTGGTAACCCGTTTATAATAGCAATAAGTCAACTTGGGGGTTTGTGGTATATGGCTAATATACCAAGGCTAAGGGCTGTCTCCGTGTTGCATAGTGCCTAAGAACAGCCCTTAGCCGTGGTATATTGGCCACATATCACACCCATGTTTGGTTAGCATGGAGGGTGAGTGGAGAGAGCAGAAGTGAGATCTAGACCACCTTTACTCCACACATAGAGACGTGTACCAAGCTCTCCCTCGCCCTCCATTTGGCAAATCTGACCATAATTCTACCCTCCTGATTACTGCTTACAAGCATAAACTAAAGCAGGAAGCACCAGTGACTCGGTCAATAAGAAAGTGGTTAGATGAAGCAGTTGCTAAGCTAAAGGACTGTTATGCTAGCACAGACTGGAATATGTTCCGGGATTCTTCTGATGGAGTTGAGAAGTACACCACATCAGTCAATGGTATCATCAATAAGTGCATTGATGACATTGTCCCCACAGTGACCGTACGTACATACCCCAACCAGAAGCCATGGATTACAGGCAACATCCGCACTGAGCTAAAGGGTGAGCTGCTGCTTTCAAGGAGCGAGACTCTAACTCGGAAGCTTAAAAGAAATCTCGCAATGCCCTCCGACGAACAATCAAACAGGCAAAGTGTCAATACAGGACGAAGATTGAATCGTACTACACGATCCTCGTCGGATGTGGCAGGGCTTGCAAACTATTACAGACTACAAACAGAAGCACAGCTGAGAGCTCCCCAGTGACACGAGTCTACCAGATGAGCTAAATTACTTCTATGCTCGCTTTGAGGCAAGTAACACTGAAGCATGCATGAGAGCATCAGCTGTTCTGGACGACTGTGTGATCACTCTCTCCATAGCCGATGTGAATAAGGCCGCAGGTCCAGACGGATTACCAGGACGTGTACTCTGAGCATGCGCTGACCAACTGGCAAGTGTCTTCACTGACATTTTCAACCTGTCCCTGACTGAGTCTGTAATACCAACATGTTTCAAGCAGACCACCATAGTCCCTGTGCCCAAGAACACTAAGGTAACCTGCCTAAATGACTACCGACCCGTATCACTCACATCTGTAGCCATGAAGTGCTTTGAAAGGCTGGTCATGGCTCACATAAACACCATTATTCCAGAAACTCTAGACCCACTCCAATTTGCATACTGGCACAACAGATCCACAGATGATGCAATCTCTATTGCACTCCACACTGCCCTTTCCCATTTGGACAAAAGGAACACCTATGTGAGAATCCTATTAATTGATTACAGCTCAGCGTTCAACACCACAGTGCCCTCAAAGCTCATCACTAAGCTAAGGACCCTGGTACTTAACCCTAGCCCTCTGCAACTGGATCCTGGACTTCCTGAAGGGCCGTCCCCAGGTGGTAAGGGTAGGTAACAACACATCCGCCACACTGATCCTCAAAACGGGGGCCCCTTAGAGGTGCGTGCTCAGTCCCCTCCTGCACTCCCTGTTCACTTATGAGTGCATGACCAGGAACGACTCCAACACCATCATCAAGTTTGCCGATGACACACCAGTGGTAGGCCTGATCACCAACAACGAAGAGACAGCCTATAGGCTGGCCGTATGGTGCCAGGACAACAACCTCTCCCTCAATGTGATCAAGACAAATGAGATGATTGTGGACTACAGAAAAAGGACCAAGCATGCCCACATTCTCATCAAAGGGGCCTGCAGTGGAGCAGGTTGAGAGTTTGAAGTTCCTTGGTGTCCACATCACCAACAAACTCTCAATGTCCAAACATACTAAGACAGTTGTGAAGAGGGCACAACAAAGCCTATTCCCCCTCAGGAGACTGAAAAGATTTGGCATGGGTCCTCAGATCCTCAAAAGGTTCTACAGCTGCACCATCAAGAGCATCCTGACGGGTTGCATCACTGCCTGGTAAGGCAACTGCTCATCCTCCGACCGCAAGGCACTACAGAGGGTAGTGCGTACGGCGCAGTACAGTACATCACTGGGGCCAAGCTTCCTGCCATCCAGGACCTCTATACCATGCGGTGTCAGAAGAAGGCCCATAAAATTGTCAAAGACTCCAGCCACCCTCGTCATTGACTGTTCTCTCTGCTACCGCATGGGTAGCGGTACTGGACCACCAAGTCTAGGGCCAAGAGACTTCTTAACAGCTTCTACCCCCAAGCCATAAGACTTCTGAACAGCCAATCAAAGGGCTACCCAGACCCCTCTTTTACGCTGCTACTCTCTGTTTATTATCTATGCATAGTCACTTTATCTCTACAGTACCTACATTACATATTAGCTCAATTACCTCAACTAACCAGTGCCCTCGCATATTTACTCTGTACCGGTACACCCTGTATATTTTACTGCTGCTGTTCAATTATTTGTTGCTTTTATTTTCTATTTTTTACTTTTTTCTTAACTTCTTAAAGCATTGTTGGGGGCTTGTAAGTAAGCATTGGACTGTAAGATCTACACCTGTTGTATTTGGCGCATGTGACAAATACAATTCTTTATTTTAATTTTTTGAGATCTACGTGAACACAAGGTGCTTGGCTGATGCAACAGGGACTTTGAAGCTGTGCAGGAAATGGATAGGAAAGCACTAATAGCCCTGCATCATGAAAACATCTGTCTGTAGACATTCCAAACCACCAAACAGCTGCAGCTCATCTGCTTATTGGTCTGGTAATCAATCACAGATTAAAGCCAAGCCAGCAGTTCAGAGAAATCGTGGGTGAATTCACGATTATCAAGAGGGAGTGAGCGCTGAAGCATGAGAACTATGGAAGCTCACTAGGGTAATCCCAATGCACTCACTTTGTGTTTACCTTCTCAACCACTTCAGTTCATGTAGAACTTAGAGTAGAGTTACAAATCGCATGTTAAGCCTAGGGTGCTTAACATTTCCTACAAGCTCTGCCATGTTGGTGTGAACACAGCCAAAATCATTGTTCTGTTACATACGGTCTTTGATTCGTGTATCATTGTTTCCAAAAATCCATGTACATGACATCCATTGTACAGAACACCATACAACTTCTTATTGCACTTCTTTAGGAAGCAATACAGACTAACTATACAAGGATGTGCTTAGACCACTGTTTCTCAACCTGTGTGCCGTGTCATATCAACGCCACTATTTAGATTAGATTAGGTAAGATATCTTTATTGTCTGTTGATCACATAAATTGTGCTTTGTGTACAGAAAATGCAAAGGATCAAAACCAAAAACAGGATTGACAGAGGACTCTACCATTTCTTAACAATATGCTGAAATAGACGTAGAACATAAAGTACAGTAGAGCATTGTGAGGGCTGATTCACGGCTAAATGTTTTCACGGTTAAATGTTTTAAGAAAATGCACACATCTCCATGGTGCTGTGCTCAATTTTTTATGCGTATTGACACTAGGCTCCTGGGAGAATCTCGGCCATCTATATGTAACACGCTCTGGCTCAAAGGAGAAATTGAATAGAACTTAGCCCTTGTTTCCAATGTCCTCTCTGACTTTGTGATCAGTCAAATCCCTGACCGGTAGAATGCATGGCTTTATCCCCCTCTGAAATCCATCAAAAAAATATTAAACTCTATGTGTGTGTGTGCGTGTGTGTGTGCTCTAGCAGGCCTGCCTCTGAGCATAGTAATCCTTTCCATGTGCTTTACACAGCTCTCAACCCTGTCTCTCCATCTCAATCTGCTTCAGGTCTAGTTTCGTGTTAGAAAACCAAATCAAACATCCTGTGGCAGGAGAAAAGCCAAACACACCACACACTGAGTCCCACATGCCAAAGGGGCGAGAAGGGTACCTATCAGCATGTCATTCCATATCAACCTGTCATCACTCAGATTTCAAAGTAGCCAGTTTGCCAGGCCAGATGAGAGCTGCTGTAAGCAGGTGGACACAATGCAAGTTGTGTTTTCATTTGGAGTTGGGCTCCTAATAAAGCTCCTCCTAACAAAGTGCTAAATATGGACACATGTCTGCTAAATATGTAGGATCTTTATTTCAGCCAGTTTGTTACAGCAGGAAAAAAATCCTGCAGTAACAGGAAATGTGAATAATTATGTGGATTATAATTAATGGCCATTTTTGTAGAGGTTGATACATTTTCCATTAGGGCAAATCAAGTCTGACATTTCAATGTGGAAATTACAAACTTTGGAATCCTTTTAAAAATGTAAATACACTACAAGTTTGCATTTCTCAGCAACAAATAGTGATTAAATGAAGATCTTACATCTGTATTCAATCTGCATAGGGATAGCTAGTTCTGGGAAGACAGGGAGGGGGAGGGGGTTGGATTAATATACTACTGTAAAGCAGTAGAGTGGCTGGATTTGGGGGAAACTGATGGACTGTCCTTAGTTACTCGGCCTCCATACCATCACTTCTCATCTACCTAATTTACAAGGCTTTCTCAGCATCCCAAGTCAGACACAAAAGGAGTAGGAGGAAAAGAAAGACCAGGAAGTGAGAGAGGAGGGAGTTGAAGGTGTGAGTGTGAGATAAAACAGCTGTCATAATCACACACTTCCACTCCTGAACTCTGTTTTGTATGTTGGGCAGTCATATTCAATATCATTTCTCTGTCTCTTTACTGAAATCCATTTACCTTGCCAAAAACATTTAGCTACTATCTTTAAGCCTTTGTCTGGGGAAAAATACATCCGTAACTGTTATAGGGATCTTACCGTCTTTCCTCGGCTAACCTTTGTGCACTCGAGGAGTTAAATAGTTTGTTGTCTTTTTTTATTAAAACAGTCATTATCCTGGGTGACCTAAATTATGATCTGGAAATGCACGCTTCAGACAATCTAAAAGACATGTGTAGTTCTCTAAACCTAACCCAGCTGGTTACTAAGCCTATACGGCCCAACCCTAAATATCCTTCAAAGTCAACTTTGATTGATCTTATCCCAACAAATACACCAGAGAAAGTGTCTTTGCCCAAGACATTAGTGACCATTGCCCAGTTGTTTGTGTTAGAGATGTGAAAATACAAAAATCTAAGCCTTGTGTCATCACAAAGAGGAACTTTAAAAACTTCAGTTAATATTTATTTTTACATGATCTTTATTTTAGTGACCTTAATTATATTTCAGTTTTCCTGAACCTGATTTAGCTTTGAGACTTTTTTTTAGAGATGTCTTCAATACTATTGTGGATAATCATGCTCCCTTAAAAAATTAAGGGTTAAAGGCCGATTGAATGCTTGGTACACTCCGGAATTATCAGAAGTCATTCATAAAAGAGATGATGCCTGGGTCAAGGCCAGGAACACAGGCTTAGCCCAGGACTGGTAAGCTGTTAAGCAACTGAGGAATCATTGTGTAAGACAAATCAGAAAGGCTAAATCTGATTATTATGTAACCGCTCTATCGGATTGTAATGGGAACCCGACAAAATTCTGGAAAACTGTAAATCCCTGAAGGATTCTACTTCCTCTTCTTTACCACAACAAATTAATTCAGACACTGGCCTCATTACGTGAAAAAATGTCATCATTGATGCATTTAATCAACATTTTATTTCAGCGGGCTATCTCTTTGAAATAAGCCAATTCACAGTGATATTAGGCTGGATGCTGATAGGGGAAACTTCCTGAATAATCAGAATTATACTCAAAGTGTCACGTCCTGACCATAGTTCTTGTATGTTTTGCTTGTTTAGTGTTGGTCAGGACATGAGCTGGGTGGGAATTCTATGTTGTGTGTCTAGTTTGTCTGTTTATGTGTCCAGCCTAATATGGTTCTCAATCAGAGGCAGCTGTCAATCGTTGTCCCTGATTGAGAATCATATATAGGTGGCTTGTTTTGTGTTGGGATTTGGTGGGTGATTGTTTCCTGTGTCAGTGTTTGTGCCACACAGGACTGTGACGGTTAGTTCGTTTGTTATTTTGTATAGTGTCTATGTCTAACGTTAGTAGCTTGTGTATTGCACTTTCGTTTGTAGCTTCACGGTCGTTTGTTGTTTTGTATTAGTTTGTCAGTATCTTGTCTTTGTGTTAATTAAATTCATGGAAAATTACCATGCTGCACATTGGTCCTCCTATCCTTCTCTCCTCTCCTCGTCCGAGGAGGAGGAAGAGCTAGACTGCCGTTACACAAAGCTTTTCTTTTAGGCTATTTACAGAAAGCAAAAGCCAACCATAAATCCACAGGGGCCGACCAATTGGGTCCTGGTCTGCTTAGTGTGCAGGGCCAATTATTGTTGGCTCAATAACCCACATTTTTTAATCAGGAAATATTCAAAAATAATGGAAATCAGGTCTTGTGCTGCCACTCCATAAGAAAGGGGATAGTAGTGATCTTAATCATTATGGCTCCATTTCAAGGCTTCCTTGTCTAGCTAAGATTCTTGAATCCTTGGTAAATGTACAACTTTGCTCTTTTTATCTGAGCAATGTATTTTGAATGTAAACCAATCAGGGTTTAGGCCTGGGCGTAGCACTATTACAGCAACCACTTAGTTGTTAATGATCTTGCCAATACTTTAGACATTAAAATGAAATGTGCTGCTTTGTTTGTGGACCTGTCAAAAGCTTTTGATACTGTTGATCATGCTATTTTATTGAATAAGTTGTCCTCGATAGGCCTGAGCTCTGAGGCCTGTTCATGGTTTCAGGATTATCTTAGTGACAGAACTCAGTCTATCGTGATTGATCGGGTTAAGTCTCAATTTCCTGAAGTACATAAAGGAGTACCACAGGAGTCGATTTCAGGACCTATTTTCTTCACTATTTATATTAACACCATTGGTCAATCAGTTAAAAATGGATAACTTCATCTATATGTATGCTATTATGTATGTATGCTATATGTATGTATGCTATTATGTATGCTATTGTTGATCTGTCTGTGTCAAAACTAGTCAGATTTTATAGCAATGCAGGAATCCCTTTGCTGATTTAAAATGTATGATTAATATGAGCAAAACAAAATACATGTTGTTCTCAAACTCTCCTTAGATGGTTCTCCAATCGAAATTGTTCCCGCGTATAAATACTTAGGCACATTTGGATTGATATGGATGAGCTGGTTAATAACTTCTCTAGGGTAGGGGGCAGCATTTTCACGTTTGGATGAAAAGCATACCCAAATTCAACTGCCAGTTACTCATCCCCAGGAGATGATATATGCATAGTATTAGTAGATTTGGATAGAAAACACTCTGAAGTTTCTGAACCTGTTTGATTCATGTCTGTGAGTATAACATAACTTATTTAGCAGGCAAAACCCCGAGGACAAACCATTCAGATATTTTATTTTTTTGAGGTCACTGTCTTTTCAATGAGTTTTCATTGGGAAACCAGATTTCTAAGCGAATTGCTTGCAGTTTCTACGGCTTCCACTAGATGTCAACAGAAATAGGTTGAGGTTATTCCTTTGTGTAATGAAGAAATACGGCCATCTTGAAGTCGAGGCACTCCAGGTGTCCTGGACATGCGCTTCAATCAAACAGAAGGCATGCTACATTTCGTTTTAATCCTGTGTTGAACACATATCATCCCGTCTTCAATTTTATCGATTATTAACGTTAAAAAATACCTAAAGATGTATTACAAAAGTAGTTTGACATTTTTTGGCAAAGTTTACAGGTAGCCTTTGAGATATTTTATCGTCACGTTTGAGCAAGTTGGAACCGGTGTTTTTCTGGATCAAACGCGCCAAATAAATGGACATTTTGGATATATATTGATGCAATTAATTGAACAAAAGGACCATTTGTGATGTTTATGGGACATATTGGAGTGCCAACAACAGAAGCTCGTCAAAGGTAAGGCATGAATTACATTTTTATTTCTGCGTTTTGTGTTGTGCCTGCTGGGTTGAAATGTTTTCTCTCTTTTTTGTTTACTATAAGTGCTATGCTCAGAAAATAGCATCGTATGCTTTCGCTAAAAAGCCTATTTGAATTCTGACATGTTGGCTGGATTCACAACCAGTGTAGCTTTAATTTGGTATCTTTCATGTGTGATTTAATGAAAGTTTGATTTTATAGTAATTTTCATAATAAATCATTTTAATTTGTCCCTCTGCATTTTCTCAGGCTTTTTGCCAAGTGATACAGTAACGTCTTGCCTAAACTCAGATTTTTGGATATAAATATGAACTTTACCGAACAAAAAATACATGTATTGTGTAACATGAAGTCCTATGAGTGTCACGATCGTGTGGAGGAGAGACGGACCAAAACGCAGCATGTGGAAAATAAGCCATCTTCTTTTATTATAGAAGAAGGCAAAACGAAACAAAACACTTACAACCTTACAAAACAACAAACGACCGTGAAGCTACAAAACGAAAGTGCGCACACACAAGCTACTAACGTTTAGACATAGACAATTACCCACAAACAGCTAAAGCCTATGGTTGCCTTAAATATGGCTCCCAATCAGAGACAACAATAACCAGCTGTCTCTAATTGAGACCCAAATCAGGCAACCATAGACTTTCCTAGACACCTACACTGAACACTAAACCATCTACTCTACTAAACCCCCTAAACCATACAACACCCTAGACAATACAAAAACACACAAACTTCCCCATGTCACACCCTGACCTAACTAAAATAATAATGAAAACAAAGATAACTAAGGCCAGGGTGTGACAATGAGTGTCATCTGATGAAGATTATCAAAGGTTAGTGATTAATTTTATCTCTATTTCTGCATTTTGTTACTTCTCTCTTTAGCTGGAAAAATGTCTGTCTTTTTCTGTGACTTGGCTCATACCTAACATAATCGTTTGGTGTGCTTTCTTCGTAAAACCTTTTTGAAATCGGACACTTTGGCTGGATTTAACCAGTGTAGCTTTAAAATGGTGAAAAATACTTGTATGCTTGAGGAATTTATATTATGGGATTTCTGTTTTGAATTTGGCGCCCTGCAGTTTCACTGGCTGTTGACAAGGTGGGACGCTACCGTCCCACATACCCTAGAGAGGATAAAGGATAAAAGCTACGTTTTAAAGTTGTCTTTTTCTACAGAAACAGATCGTGCCTTTCTCTAAGCAGTAGGAAGCAGATTATTAAGCCTACATTTTTATCTGTTCTTGATTATGGTGATATAATTCATCAAAGTGCAGCTGCTACTACTCTTAAACCGTTGGATGCTGTCTACCACAGTGCCCTTTGTTTTGTTACAGCTGACAGTTTTGATACTCATCACTGCATCCTGTATCAAAAGGTAGTCTGGACTTCGCTAAAGACCAGTAGATCTCCACATTAATTCAAAATACATTTTATCTTAATGTTCTGGTGCTGTTTGATCAATAAAAAGCATTGATTGGGGATTTGTGAAGGAATGTAATAGTTTTTCTGGGTGATTTGTGATGTTTTATTTGTGCTTCCCATGACTGTGTTGTTGTGTGTGTATATACACCATGTATGGTTGGGTATAATGTGTGTATTTATGTTGTATATACAGGGTGCATGTGTTAAATAGACCTACAGTGCATTCAGAAAGTATTCAGACCCCTTGACTTTTTTCACATTTTGTTACGTTACAGCCTTATTCTAAAATGGATTCAATTGTTTTACTCCTCATCATTCTACACACAATAACCCATCACGACTGTAGGTCTCATTATGTAGGATCTTACCAACTTTTTTTTTTACACCACTTTAAATTAGTGGATTCGGCTATTTCAGCCACACCCGTTGCTGACAGGTATATAAAATCGAGCACACAGCCATGCAATCTCCATAGACAAACATTGGCAGTAGAATGGCCTTATGAAGAGCTCAGTGACTTTCAACAAGTCAGTTTGTCAAATTTCTGCCCTGCTAGAGCTGCCCCTGTCAACTGTACGTGTTGTTATTATGAAGTGGAAGCGGCTCAGCCAGGAGCAACAACGGCTCAGCCGCGAAGTGGTAGGCCACACAAGCTCACAGGACCAGCGAGTGCTGTCCTCGGTTGCAACACTCACTACCAAGTTCCAAACGGCCTCTGGAAGCAATCTCAGCACCATAGCTGTTTATCGGGAGCTTCATGAAATAGTTTTTCATGGTCCAGCAGCAGCCAGCAGCCTAAGATCCCCATGCGCAATACCAAGCGTCGACTGGATTGGTGTAAAGCTCACCGCCATTGGACTCTGGAGCAGTGGAAACGCATTCTCTGGATAGATTAATCACCCTTCACCATCTGGCAGTCCGACGGACGAATCTGGGTTTGGCAGAGACTAGGAGAACGTTTCATGACCCAATGCATAGGGCCAACTGTAAAGTTTGGTGGAAGAGGAATAATGGCATGTGGATTTATTTCATGGTTTGGGCTAGGCCCCTTAGTTCCAGTGAAGGGAAATCTTAACGCTGCAGCATACAATGACATTCTAGATGATTCTTTGCTTCCAACTCTGTGGCAACAGTTTGGGGAAGGCACTTTCCTGTTTCAGCATGACAATGCCCCTATGCACAAAGTGAGGTCTATACAGAAATGGTTTGTCAAGATCAGGGTGGAAGAACTTGACTGGCCTGCACAGAGCCCTGACCTCAACCCCATCGAACACCTTTGGGATGAATTGGAACGCCGACTACAGGCCTAATTACCCAACATCAGTGCCTGACCTCACTAAAGCTCCTCTGGCTAAATGGATGCAAGTTCCCACAGCAACGTTCTAACAATTGGTGGAAAGCCTTCCCAGAAGAGTGGAGGCTGTTATAGCTGCAAAGGGTGGACCAACTCCATATTAATGCCCATGATATTGGAATGAGATGTTCGACGAGCAGGTGTCCACATACTTTTGGTAATGTAATGTAAGATGATCAACCTGTTGCAGGAGACCTGCAATGTAGGAAATGTAAAACGTATAGTGTATTTGAAGTTTTAAAAGGCTTCTGAAGTTTGTAATTTCCACTTTGAAATTTCCACTTTATTTTCCCTCACGAAAAACGTATCAACCCCTACGAAAATGTCCATTAATTATAGTCCACATAATAATTGACATGTTCCTGTTGCTGCAGGATTATTTTCCTTCTGTAGCAAACTGTCTCAAATGAAGATCCTACATCCTACATTTTTTCAGAAGTTTTGTATTTAAAAAAAATATTTGTTATATTTTATATTTTTGATGCAGACTCTGTGTTGTCAAGTCCTACTGGATGATTTGGAATGTCTTTGTGTCTGTGACTGATTCATTATTTCAAATTGGCGTGTGGGGGAGAATACAGACCATCAAGCACACAAACCATCATGGACGACATAGGGAATGACAGATCTAGAACAAACATGCTAGTTAGGGTAGTGAAGCCCACACAATTTGAATACATCATTTCAGTGAAGAAGAAAGAACAAGTTCAGCATGACTCAGACCTACCATCCTCCCCAACCTCCTACCTACTCTGCAACCCACCCCCCATCCAGACTTCTGCTCATGTCTGTGGCCGACAGTGTCCTACTCAATCATGTCTTCCTTTGCTGTCACTTCCCCCCGCTACACCCCACCATTGATGCAGGCAAAACATGCTCCCCTGCTTTTGCACTCTCAAACAACATAACAAAACCCCTGAAAACATTTCTCACTGTGAACATGTTGCAAAAGTACATCATTCACGATGTGCTGCATTATTGAGGAATTTAAATAGTTTTTTTGCGGGGTAGGGGCAAACTAAAATGGAGGCACTGTAATTGTGTTTAGCTCTTATCGTCATTGTCAGAGACAGAAGTGAGGCACAGCAAAGTGTCAACAGTGTTTAGAGTGGAGAAATGTACATGGGAAATCAGCAGGCTCACAAAAGCCGCTATTTGATGTAATTTGGGGATAAGGAGAAGTGGTGTTTTTCTGTCGTTTGAAAAATGATTCTGATTTAATGAAATTCTTCTCTCATTACTTTCTGCTATCTTGCTTTTATCAAGGTGCTCACAAATGTTTATGTTGCTCTTAGCAAGCGAAAGTCGGCTTTATGTGTGCAGTAAAGAGTGAGCAAATAAAAAGGCTATTTATCTAATTCTATCATTGCTTTACTCATGGAACACACTGTTTTCCCCCTCAAGGCTTCTAAATTGCGAACTGGAGTGGATGAAAAGCAGTTGCCTTGTTGTGTTGTAGAGCTGTGACTGGTGTGGGGTTTAAAATTGTGTTGGTGCTGCAGGTTAGTGTTTCCTGTGTGTTTATTTAACTTATTCTTCATGTTTTATTGTCTGCCATGATTGCTATAAGCCTAAGGGGTTCTATAGGGTCAATTGTGTCATCAAATTGTGTGCCTTAATTATTGTGTGCCTTAATTATATACATTTAGGCTGGTCTTCCCCTGTGCTACTGTTCCGTTAGAATAACACTGTGGATACAAATGTAGATATTTTCTCAAATTGATCACCATACATAACATCACTACTGAGCGTGTTCATAGGGAAAAAGTCGAAGGCGGATTTAATTCATGCAGACTGTCTTTTGTCCCAACTTTGCTTTGTTGCTGAATTGCTTTCTTTCTTAGATAGTGTGTTTGCTCCTGCATAGAGGATTAGCTACACTGCAAAAAGTCACCTCTCAAAAACAAGAAAAAGAAACAAGAAAATTGTGAAAATATTACTTTAAAAAATAAAAATTATCCACCAACAGAACAGGAAAATTTCACTTGCCAAGATTTTTAAAACAAGTAAAAATATCTAGTCTCAAAGAACGCACTGATATCCTAAAACTAGTGTGGCTTGACTAAAAACAATTTGTCTGGATACAAAGAAAATATTTAAGAATAATTTTCTTAATATGTAGAAAACGTGCTTAAATTTAGAAAATGCTAGTGCCATCATCTTGAAATAAGGCTATATGTTGAGTAAACATATCTTAAAACCAGTACAGCTACACTAAAAACAAGTACATTTGTCTGGATATAAAGACAGATTTAAGAATTATTTTCTCAATTTGTAGGAAAATGTGCTTAAATGTAGAATCCAATGCTATTGCAATCGTCTTGAAATAAGGCAATATACCCTGGAATTTACAGAAAAATAGCATATTGTGCTTAAAATAAGTAATCCTGACAAAGGTAAATGTACTTGTACTACTACTAGAAATGAGATTGGCTTGCTTATAGAAAGAATGAATCTCATTTCACTTCTTTATTGAGGACTCAGTATATCCAGAGGCTGATATGGGCAGAACAAAGGATGCAAAAACAACAACAAAGGCCATTGGTGGTCAAGGTGAAAGTGAAAACGTAAGACCTATGGCAAGATAACAAACGTAGCAGTGCTTTAAACCTTCTTATAATAAACAACAAACGCCCTGCCTATTTATTAAAGATTATCGGATCGGCCGATAGCCTTTTTATATGAAGAAGTCATGTTCCGGGTGTGGATGGCGTCCGAGAGGACTTCTGTCTGCAGCACAGAGAGGAGTGTCACAATGCACTGAGGATATGTGAGGTGAAAAGGCGTAATAACACGCCATGAGATACGTCACGCTGGCATAGCTGTTCTCTTTTGGGAAGGTCATCACAGGCATGGCACCAAAGGCCAGTATGCAGTTGGTTTCGCAGACAATCACGACAGGGCTGAAGAGTGGTCTTGCCTGAACAAAGGTGTTGGGGTCTTCTGCAGACTGACACAAACACAAAGAGAAAATCAAATATGACCACAAAAACAATTCACACTCTTTGTATGTTATGGTCAAGTAATATGAAAATTCTTATACATGCACACATTTCTTACCTCGAGGATGTGAAGCATAGTCTCACTTGCATGTCCTAACTTCTTCAGTGGATCCACAGGTGATGGGAACATGTCTGGTAAAGCCTTCATCATTGCGATTGAGTGCTTCACTTAAAAAAAAAAATGAAAATAGTCTCATTTGATTTACTGCAGCCAGTTATTTAAACAAACATTAATACTTTCATGGGATTCTCCATTGTCAACAGAGCCAGTAATTACCTTTGTCCAGCAGCGGTGGCTTCATGACCTTTTTGAAAACTCCATAAAACTGTGCCTTGTTGTAAAAGGTCCCAAAGCGGGTCTTCAGTTCAGGTATGAAGCGGGAGTTCCCTCAATCGAGGATCCGCCGGAGTTCATCCATAACCTGACACACACACACACACAGACAGACAGAGAGAGACAGAGACAGTCTTACACTATCTAGCGGGAGGCGTAGGAAGCATTAGCCTGGTTACTACCAGACCGAATTCTCTCGAGCTCACTGTTTTACATTTGCCCGAAGTAGTTTACCCCCGTCCCTGCTATGGCTTCTCACGCTGCTCATTTCCACATTGTATCTCATTTGAGATTTGGTCTGGTGTTAACAAGGCTAAGGAAGCATAGGCCTACTTAAAAAGAATACATTTGCTTGCATGATCCAGTTCTCTGAAGCAGGGATACGCTTGAAGTATCTTGGTAGGCTTGTCCTGCTCTGTAGCATTAGAGTCGATGAAGGCCCGTCTTGCTTGGAATTCAAGGTCCAGGAGCTGGGAAACATCATTTTGGTTGGGTCTGACCTTGGTTTTGTACATCTCTTGTAGAGTTTTATAATGTCTCGCCTGGTTCTGTAGGCTCTCAGTAGTTTCTGATGCCAGAAAACATTACAAACCCGACCAATTAACATTTAAAAATGAAGACTGAGATGAAGACCAATGTTTCCGCTGGGATCACCCCACCAAACCTCTCATTCCACAGGAAACACTGAAGACTAAATAGTAACTTTGTTTCTAGTCCCTCGTTTAGATTAGTAGTAGAAGTTGCATTTACACGATAACACTATCCACTATTTCATTTTGTGTACTTACCACCCAACTGTTCAACCTCTGGGGAGGTTGAGTACACAAACTTTCGCCAAGATCAAAGTTGAGGAGGTGGACTCGTCAGTCTCATCAGTGGACATCTCCTGGCTGCTCTTACAGCTAAGGCTTCGTGGACTCTTTCTTGAAGGGGTCGCTCCCTGCTTCTTTTTGGGGGTTGTCACATTCTGAATACTTCAAAAGCGCCTTCACAGATTCCTAACAAACAACAAACTGTTTGTGTTATAAATCACATTAAACAAAATCAAACCCAGAAATGAAACGATACAAGCAGACATGTTGTCCTGATTGATCTGGATGAAGCACATCCCTCCTGTTTTGAGAGTCAGATGTTTACACGTTGGTTGCCAGGTATCCAACAGCACTGCATTTGGAAACATGTGTTGAACACCTGATTTGTGACTTACCCACTCAGCTCCACTGGTTGCAGATCTGTCCCACAGCATTGGGTAGTACTCTATGAGACGCTTCGCCATTACAGTGAGTTCACGGCTGTATGGATACTGGAAGTCATCCCCTGCTGCTCTCTTAATGGTGATCATGCTTGTTACTGTATTCCTGATTAATCAACAGCGAAGATCTTTGGAAAGGATATAGTCTCCTTCTTGTCCAGCACGCTGTTTTTCAAAAAAGGTACTTCTTGATTGCTCCAACTCTGTGTGGGAGTGGGGCTGAAATCACAGGTCCCAGAGGAGGTGCCTGGTCTACACAGGTCTGATTCTTCACCCTGTATAAGACATACATTTATTCAATGGTAATTATAAAGAAAAAAGAACACCACACTGTAACAACAACCTAACAGCGAACACCAAAACAACTACATCTTTAGATACATGTATTGTAATGATGTCTAGGAAATGCTTCTTTGATAACAGGAAACACTGCCTGCATGGATAGATTAAATCTCTCCCAAATGTCAAAATCTAACATTACCTAATTTTCACCATGAGTAAGTCTCCAAATGTTTCTCATTCTGAAGAAGTGCTCTGGCCCGGGAAAGAGATCACGTAAATCCTCCTCAAAGAGGCTGGGCAGCACGTATATTAGCAGCTGAAAAAACACATTTAACCACATGGTTAAATAGTTAAGTAATTAGCAACTAATATATAGTTTATAGATGCAAAGTGTCAGGTTGATATAGGTTATGAGACATTAGCATACTGTCTTCCCTTTCCAGTTAATGCAGGAATGATTTACCAACCTTGTCACACCCTGATCAGTTTCACCTGTCCTCGTTATTGTCTCCACTGTCACGCCCTGACCTTAGTTATCTATGTTTTCTTTATTATTTTGGTTAGGTCAGGGTGTGACTAGGGTGGGTATGCTAGGGGTTTTGTAGGTCTAGGTATATATATGTCTATGGTGGCCTGATATGGTTCCCAATCAGAGGCAGCTGTTTATCGTTGTCTCTGATTGGGGACCATATTTAGGTAGCCATTTTCCCTTGGGTATTTGTGGGTTCTTGTCTATGTGTAGTTGCCTGTTCAGCACTCATTTGTATAGCTTCACGTTTAGTTTTGTTAGTTTTGGTCAGTGTTCACTCTTTGAATAAAGAAGAATGTACGCATACAACTCTCCGCCTTGGTGTCCTCCTTTTGACGGCCGTGACATCCACCCCCTCCAGGTGTCCACATGTCGCTTGTTGTCCCCAGTGTATTTATCCCTGTGTTTCCTGTCTCTCTGTGCCAGTTCCTCTTGTACGTTTCCAAGTCAACCAGCGTTTTTCCCGTTCGACTGCTTTTTGCATTCTCCTTTTCTAGTCCTCCCGGTTTTGACCCTTGCCTGTTTTCTGGACTTTGTACCCGCCTGCCTGACCATTCTGCCTGCCTTCACCACGAGCCTGTCTGCCACTCTGTACCTCCTGGACTCTGATCTGGTTTTGACCTTTTTTCCTGTCCACGACCATTCTCTTGCCTACAGCTTTGGTTTAATAAACATTGTAAGACTCAACCATGTGCCTCCGGTGTCTGCATTGTGCCGTGATAAAGCTAGCTAATGTTTGCTAACAAAATTAGAATACCAGCATATCGTAGACTATAATTACTTTAAACCAAAATATAGTACAAGCTAATGAAACTAACATTAACTCTAAATTGGCGGCCATATCGAAAATGTTAGTTATGTTAATCTTTGCTTGCCTAGTTTATATTGTAGACAATGACTGACATGTCGATAATTTCGCTTCGCCATCTTTGGCGCCCTTCCTATATGTTTTCTATTGTCAATAGAAAGGGTGCCAAAGACAGCGAAGCTAAATAATCGACGGTGTCAGTCATTAGGGCAGATTGACACCTTATTAACACTACTTCAGGCCATAAACACTATCAATCAAACCAAAGTTCAAGTGTTTTCAACAAATGGCTGTTCGTGCAGTTTTTTACTGCTAACAGTCAACGTTACCTCGTTAAAATTAGCATGCTAACTTGGTTTGCCAACTTTCCAATTCAAATGAATGTTAGCTAAAGTTATCTTGCTAAGGAGAAAGGCAGACAGGTATAAACAAATTAACATGAACTTTTAATACTGCAGTTGCTATATGATCCATGCCCGGATACAGTGGGGCAAAAAATTATTTAGTCAGCCACCAATTGTGCAAGTTCTCCCACTTAAAAAGATGAGAGAGGCCTGTAATTTTCATCATAGGTACACTTCAACTATGACAGACAAAATTAGGAAAATAAATCCAGAAAATCACATTGTAGGATTTTTTATGAATTTATTTGCAAATTATGGTGGAAAATAAGTAAATAAGCTCTATTGGTGAAACTAAATACAATTTAAAATAATAATCTGTTTCTTCGATATATGGTACACAGGACAACATTCAACCCGATTAGCTTCTAGCTAACTCCAGCATCACTGATCAGCAACTCCATACACCTGACTCAGATCAAGGGAAAATGTGTATTGACCAACATGGAGCTGTCACAGGGCAACATTATGTACCATTAGTCAAAAGTCTAGAACAGTTCTTATCACACCCAAGGATTTTGTCTGTGGTTGAAAAGGGACCCCAGATGAGCAGGAAAAGTTTTTTTCATGACATTGTTGATTGTGATCTTCTAAAATCACATGCCTTACTTTCAGAAAAACCAAATGCATTGCAGATGCTTGTCCTGCTAAGGATATTGCCATTTGTTTTGGAGAGTTTGGAAGTCAATGCATATATACAACTGATAATTGAGCTAACAGAGATTGTACAGATAGTATTTGCACCTGTTCTTTCCATTGCGACTGTGTCTAGGTTGAAGTTAATCTTTGAAAATCATTTGAAGCATTGGAAGGAGCTTTTTCCAGACCGCAATGTTGCACCTAAATAGCATTCTTTGATTTGTTTGCCATCACAGATAAAGTCATTGGGTCCAATGGTTAGACATATGTGTATGCGGTTTGAGTTTAAACATTGTTTCTTTAAACAATGGGCTTCCAAGCTCAATTTTTTAAATATTTGCAAGTATTTGATCAATCAGAACCAAATATATGAAAGGTCCCAAAATGTTGACAGTTCAATGCACCCAATTTTTCAAATGAAAGGGAGATGGGACCTCTATGAGAGGTTAAAGATCTACAATATTTACGTGGAAAATTGAGGGACTTCCTAGGTTTCAATGAAGTAAACAATGCTGTATCAGTCAAATTACTTGTAATAAATTGTAATAAATACACAACTCAGAAGTCCATGATCTTTGCCAAAGTACTGAATGGTAATATGGCAGAATTTGCACTGGTCAAAAACATATTTCTTGCTGATTCTAGGCTTTATTGTTTGGAATATCAACCATTTCAAACTATACGCTTTGATAAAAACGTCATGGCTTGTCAAGTTGAAGTCCCACACCTTGCACAGGCCACTGAGTTAGTCGATGCTGAAAAGCTGGTAGATTTGAACTCCTATTACACAACTAGCAACAAGAGCCAAACTTATGTACAAGTCAAATACCATCTTGGGGATGTAATAGAATTGTACAACAGTTCAAATGACTCATAGTGTGTTCCCCAGAAATGAAAAGTGTATTGTCTTTGTTCTGTACTGTATTTTGTCTACATGATTGCTGTGCTGTGCTGTGATTGACAATAAAACAGTAAATTCCATTTGGTCATTATCTGTTCTTAATATGTGAAGAGATTAAAAGGATAAGATGCTTGAAATGAGAAATTCTGACTTTGACAAAGCAGTTTTGTACTTGTCAGTGTTGATCAAACAGCTTTATAATTCTGGTAATTCTAGTTTCAAGCATTAAGTTACTCAGAACCAGAAATATAATCTCAGTAACAGGTTATATTATCTTATTAAGATAATTAAGGACAAAAAAAGCTTGAAACAAGTGAAATGCTCTAACAAAAAACTGCCTGAATATCTTGTCTGACCATAAAACAGAATATATTGCCTTGATTTAAGATATTTAATCACACCTAGATTTCAATTTTTGCAGTGTAGTTTGTTTGCTCCAACAAGTTCTCCTGCATAGACGATTGGCTAGATTGATTGTCTCATCCACAACATCTCCAATCTTTACATGTACATTTAATATTAAACACACACACGCATGTTCACGACCATGCACACACACACAGACACTCTGTCTCTGTCTCTCTCACTCCTTTACTGTAAATTATATCTAATTGGACTGCAACGTGAAAAAACGTGTGGTTTTCAGATGAATCAGACATGGTTTTTGGACAAGTGTGACATTTCACAATTTTTCACGAGAACAAATCACGTGAAAAATGTCACGTTGGAAAAACAGACACGTGAGTCAGACACTTTTTCACATGTACATTTTTCACGACTCAGGCACATCTTTTCCCAACAATTCACATGTGATATTATAAGTTACACATGTGTGCTTTTGTAACAGCCAGAATCAGAAGTTAGAAAAGTTTGATTTTCAGATGTGAATGTTTGATACATGTCAAATCAAATTGTATTTGTCACATGGGCCGAATACAACAGGTATAGATAGACCTTACAGTGAAATGCTTACTTACATGCCCTAACCAAAAATACAGTTCAAAAAAATATATATCAAAAAATGATAATAAATAAATAAATAACAAATAATGAAATAGCAGCAGGAAAATAACAATAGCGAGGCTATATACAGGGGGCCCCGCTACAGAGTCAATGTGCAGGGGCATCGGTTAGTCAAGGTAATTGAGGTAATATGTACATGTAGGTAGAGTTATTAAAGTGACTATGCATAGATAATAACAGGGAGTAGCAGCATCGTAAAAGGGGGGGAAATGCAGATAGTCTGGGTAGCCATTTGATTAGATATTAGATATAGTCTTATGGCTTGGGGGTAGAAACTGCTAATTTGATATTCACCTGTGAACTTACAATTCCACATGTGGAGTTCTTACATGTGAAACTGCAAAATAGATTTTCACTTACAGTATGATTGTTTTTCACATGTGAACGAGCGATTTTCAATGGGAAATGGGAAACTACAAATTTGACGTGTTTTTTGTAAGGGTGTGACTACTGATTGATCAGAGTATGAACAATACACAACTTTACAGTGCATTCTCCACCCCCTCCCCTATCCCTCTCCTCCAATGCAACATGCTAGCACAAACGCACGGATGCTCACATCCATGTAAATATACTTACAGAACGACAGGGAGGTAAAATATTTCTGTTATTCTGGTGAGCTGAACTTTTTATTAGGGGGTCCATCAATGATCCCCTACTGTTGTCATTTTCCCAGTTTAAGTAAGGCAGCTTTTTGTCAACTTCATGTCTTTCCTTCTTATCAACAAGGAATCTTGCATTTGTGCCTGATTTGCTTTGTGATATAAGTGGATCTTTTAAAGATGTTTGAAAGTAGTGCAGATCAATTAAAAGGCGCCTTTATAGAGAGATAAAAAACAGCTCGTTCAAATGGGAAATGTCGTGTAAATACGTGAGTGCGTGTAGCCGTTGCTCATCCTTGATCCTCAGCAGCCTGGACTTTATGGTTTAGGAGATAAGAGATAGAAGGGCAATCGTTACTGACAAGCTCACCTTGAGGCGTTGAGCATCTCCTGATAAATCCTTTGGCTCCTCACATCGTGGCAAGTAGATGTTGGCATCTTTAATTGAAATAAGCAATTATGACTGGATGAGTTTGGGTTTCCCCCCCTCAAAATGTTCAAAGGACCAGGTAGTTTAGGGCAACCAGCACCTCATGGTTAAAACATGTCTTTTTAACTTTTCATTTGAAGGGTCTGGTTTTTAGAAGGTGCTAGCTAACATGTTAATAACCATACAGTGTTTTGATTGGCCTTAGCTGGGTCAGGATATGATATTCCTGGAGTGATAGACCACAGCAATGCAGTACTAGATGAATTACCAACAGGCATTACATAGGGAAGGGGTCATTTTGGGTCGTAGAGTTTATATAATTATTGTAAATCCCATTGACTTAAATATTTTGTGGTCTCTTGAGCCACATCCCCTCCCCCTCAAAAGCGTAACGGTAAGCAAACACACACACACGCATTTAGAGTATACCCAGATGCACATTGGTAAGAGAGCATGGTCGTTCTCCTTCCCCCGACCAGAAGCATCTGAATGTACCGTTGCCAGTTATTGATTTTTTTTTAAAGCGGCCAAGCACTGCTATTCTGGTCTGAGAGGAGCTGTCAATACAAATCTTATTGCTGCATTGACAAAGCTAAATAATTTCATTCAATCTACGGGAAAGTAGAAGGGAGAGCAATCTGCTCTGGCCCGAGTGTGGACAGAGCAGTGTCTGTTTTCACTCAGACTGACTATTATCTGACTGGTTGTGTTAGAGGGGAAATTCTGCAATCTTGGCAAGATAAATGATTAGAGTGAGGATGTAAATTATCCAATAAATAAACATTCAAAACCAGCAAATGTTCTATATCAGAAGCGACAATAAGACAAATATGATTAAAATACCCATTATTGGTGCCTCATTATTGGTATTAGAGTTCATATGTGAATATTAATAGGATTTGAAGCCAAGCTTATGATGTATCCAGTGGCTTTAGGGTGCTATTTTTATGTTCCAGTTGATATCAATTAAAGAAATCAGTCATTATACAACTGCTGCTTCCTTTGGATGCCTGACCTGGATCGCATAACCATTGGTGTTGAACTGATAAATACCTGAAGTGCTTTCAGCATTTGAGGAAATCACAATCATTTCAGGAGTTTTGTTTCCTGTCATTTCCTCTGAGAGGCAGTTAATTTAGAAAACAGATTTGGTCTCCTTTAACACACGAAATCTAATTGTCAGGCTTAACATTTCTAAAACCCACAGATACAACTGTTTCCAAGGACACTGTAAATTACTACATATTACTGCCATAGTTTATCTCAGGGGGGGCTGGTTAGCGAGTATTGATTAGAGTGAAAAGGCAAATTCTTAAACAGTGAATAAACAAAGTTTGAGTAATAGCGGTCCTTCGATGAATTGAAGGTTTTGCAAGTAAATCCAATCTCTCAAAGTATCATAATGTCGACTGAATCATGTCACTGGTAACCCATGTGTGTGACATGGAACAATATAAGTGGTTTGATAGAGTTAACAATTATTAATGAAAAAAAGTTTTTGATGGGAACTGGGAACTGTGTTGATGTGAAAGACAACAATGTTAATAGCAATTCCAGGAATGAGAGTGCGCTCGAAACTCATATTGACTGAGAATTTTTTCAAGGCTAGTAGTTTATTCTCATTAGCGTCCTTCCATTAAATTTCCCCAAATTAACGATATTGCAAAAAAAGTGCCCAGTTGTGATGGCTTGATAGCGGTGTCAGAACTGTAGTCAATTTGAGAAACACATTTTTCCAGAGATTTGAGTCTCACTACTGTATTGGTTTAATGAAACAAACAACATCCATTTCCCTTCCCTTCCCCTCAAACCCCAAGCTATTCACACTTTCAACACCCCCCCCCATCTGACCCCCCCTATTTGCAGCTCTACCGCTAGTACCTATGGCGTGTCCTACCTTGGTAGCGCTGAGCCAATTAAAACCTAGCTGGACAGGGGAGAGCACAGAGTAGTGTTAGGGAACAATATAGGATCAGCAACTCAGTCATAGTCAGCCAGCTACTCAGTCATAGTCAGCCAGCTACTCAGTCATAGTCAGCCAGCTACTCAGTCATAGTTAGCAATCTACTCAGTCATAGTCAGCCAGCTACTCAGTCATAGTCAGCCATCTACTCAGTCATAGTCAGCCAGCTACTCAGTCATAGTCAGCCAGCTACTCAGTCATAGTCAGCCAGCTACTCAGTCATAGTCAGCAATCTACTCAGTCATAGTGAGCCAGCTACTCAGTCATAGTCAGCCAGCTACTCAGTCATAGTCAGCCAGCTACTCAGTCATAGTCAGCCAGCTACTCAGTCATAGTCAGCAATCTACTCAGTCATAGTCAGCCAGCTACTCAGTCATAGTCAGCAAGCTACTCAGCCGCAGTCAGCCTGCGATTCTGCTAGGTACTGTATTGGCTTGTAATTCAGCCCGGCTCCAAACTCTCCACAAAACCCAGTCATTAGCCACACACTGAGTAGGATAAACTCCTTTTTACAATCCTCTCAATACTAATGAGTTACCTGATTTACACACAACACTCAGGACTCCTTTATAATTGACACATACTGGATATATATAGGGAATGTGATACTGGATCAGAGATAATGATAATGCAGCTGCTACTGGTAGGCAGGGCAAACCCGTTTTTGTGTATTTCTGGTATATCATCAAAATAAATAAATTGCAGCATGTTTTTGGACTCATTCATCAGTTTTTACCTGATTAAGTACAATACCATTGGAAATGAATGTTGAAAGTTCCATTTATATTCCTAAAACTCCAGTTGAACATGATGCTGTCGCTGCTTCCTGTTGACAAGACATTTTGATAAATAGCCCAATGTGAGACAAAGTTTTAACGTGTCCAAATCAATAACCAATAAGCAGAAACAGTTTGTGATATATTGAAAACCTAAACATGACATGTACTATCTACACATACAAATGCAACAATAGTAATCATATTACGTTAAAAAAAATGGTTTATGTGCACCTTATAAACTGCACACGCATAAAACCCCTGTTGTTTTGACCAGTGGTGTGAAGTACTAAACTAAAAATACTTTAAAGTACTACTTATGCAGTTTTTTGGGGTATCTGTACTTTACTTTACTATTTATATTTTTGACAACTTTTACTTTTACTCCACTACATTACTAAATAAAATATGGAACTTTTTACTTCTTACATTTTCCCTAACACCTAAAAGACTCATTACATTTAGAATATTCAACCAGGACAGAATTAGGGCACCTATCAATACAACACTTTGTCATCCCTACTGCCTCTGATCTGGCGGACTCGCAAAACACAAATACTGTGTTTGTAAATTATGTCTGAGCGTTGGAGTGTGCCTGTCTGACCGTAATAAAAAAATTATTGAAAAATCGTGCTTTCTGGTTTGCTTAGTATAAGGAATTTGATGTATAGCATTTACTATTACTTTGTACTTTTACTCAAGTATGATGATTGAGTACTTTTCTACCCCTGTACTAGGGTACATTTAAAACAAGATACTTTTAGACTTTTACTCAAGTAGTGTTTTACGGTGCAACTTTCACTTTTACTTGAGTCATTTTCTTTTAAGGTATCTTTACTTTTACTCAAGTATGATACTTGAGTACTTTTTCTACCACTGGTTTTGACAAGTGGCAATAAAACACTGATATCGATTAGGGGGGAAATCGGGTTGTACGAGCTGTTGAAGCTAATGCAAAGAAAAAACAACACATGGGAACTGGAGATATTTTTTCATAACTGGTTAGAGAACAAACTGTATAAGACAGTGAGCTACATTTTGGAGTGATGCATTTTGATTTGGGGGTCACCAAAACGGAAAGGTAAACGCAACACTTATTTGTCAATAACTTATATCGATATCATGTTGAAATCAATTGCGCGAGAGGGGGAGATGAGATTTCATGTCCTGTTAAAACTAACACAGCTCAAGAACCACATGAAATCTGTGAATTATGTGTACATCACTGGTTAGATAACAATTTGTAGAAGACAGCAAGCTACGTTTTGAAATGTTACAAATTTGTTTTAAATTTTCAGTGCCATTTAATTCCTGTGCATCCCAGAGCGTGTAACAACATCAACGGTACAAAACCAAAGATATTGATCTGTTTTAAGCAGTCAATCTTATGTCATTGTGATGACTAAAAACTTTTATACTAACATCACCAATCTGAGGTGAAAAGGATGTGTAATTCCACTACATTTTATTGGGTGAAAATGCAAGCTTGTGTTAGGTAGTAACACAAACTGTCCACATTAGGGAAATTAACGCAATATACAATAATTTAAAATTGCAAAATAATTCAACATGTCAATTTACGATGATGGTATATGTTGCCCAGCCACAAACTATTGCAAAAATGACATATATTTCTCACTAATTTAACCATTTAGAGAGTAAAAGAATGCTCTCAAACACAATTTAACCGAGCGCTCTGGACTGGGGCCTCCAGTGTCTGTGCAGCAGCCTGAATGTCTGACATCCCTACTACTGGGCAAACGGTTAGTTTAATGGTAAGATTGAGGACACAGATGATTGAGCATTCCTTAGAAACCACTTTTATGGATAATATTGAACAAATTTTTGATGTTAGCTATCCTCAATTAAAGCTTCTGTCCTTGTGCTTCAGCACCATTATAAACCTTGGCATTTTGCCAAATATTCAGCTAATGTTCTTCTGTGCTGTTAGTGGTGTTGATGTTGTATGCTATATTTTTGAAAAATCATCAAACTGTAACACCCTGATCTCTTTCAGCTGTCTTGTGCTTGTTTCCAACCCCCACCAGGTGTACTATTTTTCCCCACTTTGTATTAATACCTGTGTTTCCTGTTTGTCTATTGACAGTTCGTCTTGTCTCGTCAAGTCGTCCCAGCGTGTTTTCCGTGTGTTACCTTCTGTCACGCCCTGACCTTAGTTCCTTTTTTATGTCTCTATTTTGGTTTGGTCAGGGCGTGAGTTGGGGTGGGCATTCTATGTGTTTTTCTATGTTTTCTATTTCTATGTGTTTGGCCTGGTATGGTTCCCAATCAGAGGCAGCTGTCTATCGTTGTCTCTGATTGAGAACCATACTTAGGTAGCCTTTTCCCACCTGGTGTTTGTGAGTAGTT
Organism: Salvelinus fontinalis; assembly: GCF_029448725.1. NCBI lineage: Eukaryota > Metazoa > Chordata > Actinopteri > Salmoniformes > Salmonidae > Salvelinus > Salvelinus fontinalis. The sequence continues at coordinate 26,975,191 of NC_074701.1, read as the reverse complement.
GTTTTCTGTTTTGTGTATTGCACCATGCAGAACTGTTCATTGTCGTTTTGTTGTTTTTGTTCAAGTGTTTCGTATTTATTAAAAGTAATATGGACACTTACCACGCGGCACCTTGGTCCTCTTCTCCTTCACCCGACGACAATCGTTACACCTTCTCTAGTTTTGTTTTCTAATCTTCCCGGTTACGACCTTTCTGCCTGCCCTGACCCTGACCCTGCCTGCCGTTCCGTCCCTTGTTGACACTGCCTTGGATTACGAACCACAAACGTGCTCCTTATTCCAGGGCCTGGTTGCATAAAACGTCTTAAGTGTTCCCCTTTCATTTAAAGTGGAACTGACAGTGTATTAGCAACATGAAATATGGTTACACTAATTTACATGTTTTTTACATTTTCTGACAAGCGAGCGCTTAGATATGGTCATTTTCACGTTTTCATAAATTCATAGAATTACATATAATGTACTAAGGCATTTGTGAAAATTCTATAGCAATATAGAGTGGGAAAACGGACGTGCGTTTTGACAAATAATATTTACACTGCAGAAAATAAAACAGAATAAAAACATCTGTCTGGTCCAGGACCGGTGTCTACGCAGACCGGTGCGCCATATGCAAATAAGCCATTTGCCACATGGGCCTTCTATCATTCACTTTGAACTGGACTGTGTGTTTACAGGCAGTACCAACTGCACGACTTTAGATCATTAGAAAGCATTCAATAAAAGCCACAAAATACACCCGGGTGGATTTTTGCAAATATGTAAATACCACGGGAGTCCTCTTAAATTTGGGAACTTCACAATCCTATTGATCAAACAACCATGAAAGGGTTTGGTATCTCTCCCTCAGTCGCCTATACACATCAACAAGATCAACTAATGCTAGCCAGAGTGAGATGAGCTGAAATCTAACGAGGGAACACTAGATAAACCCTCAAATTTGCACTGATAAATTATGGTAAATAGTAGCCTGTTTGTCCTTCTGCAGTTTGCCTGCCAATGCATGCTTTTCCTAACCCATGTTTTGACAACTGAATGGGAACTTGCCTGCTTGCCAAATACATTTGAGTGACAACTAAGAGATACATATGCTAACTGTGGATAACGGTCGTTCTATTCGCATAGGTAGCTAGCTAACACAGCGATTCACATTTCTGGCTGGCTAACCAAATGGCACCTGCATCTCTAGCCACTGAAAAAACATGAGGGGGAAAAGTCAGTCACTCCAATGACATGAGTGACCTACATGTTTCTCCTTTGCATGGTGTTTTGTTGCAGGTTTACTTTTTCGGGTTATTAATTGTCAGGCTTTAAAATCAAAGCCAGACTCCAACATTTTAGTAGCCTAACTAGGATGTGTCTGTACACTTTCCCTCCGCAGCGCGCTATGAACAGGACACACGAAAGCAGCGTGATTGAAGTTGAATTCACCAATGCGAGCGCATCAGGCTGTAATTTCATAAAAAGGATGACTCAACTGTTGACTCATTTATACTCACGTATGTCCTAATTGGCCCACGGGCATTGTGTTGGACACATGTGCACTAGCCTATTAGCCACGTTATGACAGACTTGTGATCAAATCAAATCAAAGTTTATTTATCACGTGCGCCAAATACAACATGTGTAGACCTTAGAGTGAAATGCTTAGTTACAAGCCATAACCAACAGTGCATTTTTAAGTAAAAAATAGGTTTTAGGTAAACAATAGATATGTAAAAAAATACAAAATAAAACAGTCAAATTACAGTGAAAATAACAGTAACGAGGCTATATACAGGTGGTACCGGTACAGAGTCAATGTGCGGGGGCACCGGTTAGTCGGGCTAATTGAGGTAATATGTACCTGAATATATAGTTAAAGTGACTATGCATAGATGATAAACAGAGAGTAGCAGCAGCGTAAAAGAGGGGTTTGGCGGGACACAATGCAAATTGTCCAGGTAGCCATTTGATTACCTGTTCAGGAGTCTTATGGCTTGGGGGTAAAAGTAGTTGAGAAGCCTTTTGGTCCTAGACTTGGCGCTCCGGTACCGCTTGCCATGCGGTAGCAGAGAGAACAGTCTATGACTGGGGTCTTTGACAATTTTTAGGGCCTTCCTCTGACACTGTCTGGTGTAGAGGTCCTGGATGGCAGGCAGCTTAGCCCCAGTGATGTACTGGGCCGTACGCACTACCCTCTGCAGTGCCTTGCGGTCGTTGGCCGAGCAGTTGCCGTACCAGGCAGTGATGCAACCAGTCAGGATGCTCTCGATGTTGCAGCTGTAGAACTTTTTGAGGATCTGAGAACCCATGCCAATTCTTTTCAGTCTCCTGATGGGGAATAGGTTTTGTCATGCCCTCTTCACGACTGTCTTGGTGTGTTTGGACCATTCTAGTTTGTTGGTGATGTGGACACCACCAAAGAACTTGAAGCTCTCAACCTGCTCCACTACAGCCCCATCGATGAGAATGGGGGCGTGCTCGGTCCTCCTTTTCCTGTAGTCCACAATCATCTCCTTTGTCTCGATTACGTTGAGGGATAGGTTGTTATTCTGTCACCACCCGGCCAGGTCTCTGACCTCCTCCCTATTGGCTGTCTCGTTGTTGTCGGTGATCAGGCTGTTGAGTCATGTGCAAACTTAATGATGGTGTTGGAGTCAGGGATCATTGCCCTTGCTAGTTTGATTGTATTGACATTCCAAGCCTTAGTTGCAGCCATCTGTTTTTGTTCAAAATATTGATTAATTGAAACGTAAACAGTGCATTCCGAATGGGTGGAGGCAAAAAAAAAGGTGTATTTTTGGGACTACCAAGAAATGTATTGGTGAATTATATTAATCATGCATTGAACTGGATCCACCTATTCTGCCAACAATGCCTTACTATACGTCATGGAATGTTGAGTCAAATATAACCTTTTTTTTTTTTTTAACACTTATAAAATTGTTTTTGTAGAATAAACTAGGAATTGTATATTTCTGACTGATATTATGATTGTCTGTTTCATATCTGCAAAGTAGTTAAAACGCTGTCAGTTCCACTTTAAGAGTTTATGGTCGTTTGAAGGCATGTATGGCAGAAAGAGTCTCTGGGTAACATGGAGAGGCCCTGATTCACTGAGTGAATATCTAGTCAAAGAGATCTCATTTATTTTGTTAGATGGAAAAATATAACTTCTACATTCAAGACAAATTGATTCTGAAGATAATAAAACATGTTTATTTTAGTGATTTTTTTCTCAACTTGTTTTATTATCTCTATCATGTCAAGCTAACTTATTGTAATGACCCGGCTGGGTCATTAAAGAGAAAAGAGACGGACTCTAGGTGTACAGGTTAGAACACAGGTTTATTCCTAAACTGGGCTATTGTTCAGGCCACAGCCCACCCACGCCGCTAAATGCCGAACGTACACAATTATACATGTCGAGTTAAGGTCACTCTCATAGGAACAGATCAAGGCCCGAACAGAAGAGAGATATGAGACACTCATCCCTCTTTATGCATTTCCAAATCCCGCGGGATTACCCATCATACCCCCCCAACCTTTCCATCTGTCCTGACATATTTAACCCCTGCTAGTAGCCATGAGAACCATAACACACCCACAAACACAGAACACAATACCGGGTCGTTACATAGCCCCCCCCCTTTCTAAACCCTAGCCCCTAGGGTTACACAACAAAATCCTTAAAACGACCCGGAGGTCGCATCAGTCTCTTGGGCCTCCCCGTGACTCTCACCGGTGAACCCCCAGAACACTCCTCTGCCCCAATGTCATTTCCAGCGCCCTCCGAAGAAGCAGCCCCCTCCCCAGGCTCAGGTTGCGCTAGAGTCTCCTCGTTAGACTGTTCCCGTGGGCTCACATCAGAGACCTCACTCCCATTCCCTACCGTTTTCCTCCCTCTGTAGGGTGCCAATCGATCCCGGTGGACCACCACCTTCCTGCTCCGTGGAGGGACCTCCACCCGGTATGTCACCTCCCCCACTCTCTCTATCACCAGACACGGCCCCACCCATGCACTGTCCAGCTTTGGGCACCGCCCCTTCTTGTGCGTGGGGTTGTGAAGCCACACACATTCTCCCACTCCAAAGTGCCTCCCCCTAGCGCGCGAGTCGTAGTGGCGCTTTTGGCGCACCCCTGCGTTCTCGAGCTGCTCTCTTGCGAAGGTGTGAGCCGCTTCTAACCGGTTCTGCAGACGACACACATAGTTCGGGCCAGGCAAAACCCGGTCGTCATTATCAGGAGGGTGGCCAAACGTCAGTTCGGCTGGGGTGCGCAACTCACGACCTAACATTAGTAGTGCTGGGGAGCACGCAGTCGATTCTTGAACAGCCGACCTACACGCCATAAGAATAAACGGTAAGTGGGTGTCCCAATCTCTCTGGTGTTTTGAGGTAACGATGGCCAGCTGCTGTGCTAATGTTCTGTTGAATCTTTCCACCAGCCCATCACTCTGGGGGTGAAGCGGAGTAGTGCGCGTCTTCTCCGCGCCTAACCGTCTACACAACTCTGTGAACACCCGTGACTCGAAGTTTCTCCCCTGGTCGCTGTGAATAGACTGTGGCACCCCAAACCGACTGATTATTCCCCCCACCAACGCATTAGCTACTGTCCCCGCCTCCTGGTCTGGGAGAGCGTAAGCCTCCGGCCACTTGGTGAAGTAGTCCATAGCGGTTAGAATCCATCTGTTACCGCTGTCTGTGGTTGGAAACGGCCCTACTATGTCTACCCCCAGTCTCTCCATGGGCTCCCCTACTGGGAATTGTTGTAGGAGGGCGTGTGACTGACCTGGAGGTCCTTTTTTAGCAGCACACTCGTCGCACTGCCTACAAAAGTCCTCAACATCCCTCCTGTGCCTGGCCCAATAGAAGCCTTTACGCATGCGCTTTAACATTTTGGAGACCCCAAAATGCCCTGCGCCTACTCCCCCATGAAGCTGCTGTAACACGCTCCCCTGCAGCCTTTTGGGCACCACTACCTGCCACGTAATTTCTCCAGTCGCTGGCTTTTTCCACCCCCTCTGGAGCACTCCCTCAGCCACTCTAAGGACTGTGAATTTAGCCCACAGTCCTTTGGTGACTGGTGATAGAGGGGCTACGTCCCCCCACGGCGGTCGTCTTCTCTCTTCCACCCACCACAGCACAGGACGCAGCTCTGCGTCCTCCTCCTGGCGACGCCTCCACTCCCCAACGTCCACAGCCTCAAGCTCCCGGCACTCTGTCACACTCAGCTGACTCACCGTGGCGGTGACTCCCTCCTCCCTGCACAGTTCTCTCTCTCGCTCCACCCGTTTGGCGCAGTACCCACTGCCATCCTCAGCACACGGGCGGCGGGACAAGGCGTCTGCATTGCTGTGGCGAAGGCCGGCTCTGTGCTCCACCTGGAAGTCGTAGGGTTGTAGCTCCAGCCAGCCAGCGGGCAATCTGACCCTCTGGCTCCTTGAAGGAGAGAAGCCACTGCAGGGCGGAGTGATCCGTCCGGACCACAAACGGCAGGCCCCCCAGGTAGTACTTGAAATGGCGTACTGCTGCCACGACAGCCAAAAGCTCTCTCCTTGTCACGCAGTAGCGTTTTTCAGCCTTATCAAAAGTTCTGCTGTAATAAGCTACTACGTGTTCCCCATCAGGCCCACGCTGAGCCAGCACAGCCCCAAACCCTCATTGCTTGCGTCGGTGTCCAGGATGAACGGACGGTTCGGGTCTGGTGAGGCCAGGACAGGGGCCTCCATCAGGGCCCGTTTGAGGGCCTCAAACGCCCGCTGGTGCTCTTCGGTCCACTGAAAAACAGTGTCCTCCTTGAGTAGCTGGTTCAAAGGAGCCGCTACCCCCGCAAACCCCTTCACAAACCTACGATAGTAGGATGCCAGCCCCAGGAAGCTCTTAACCTCTTTTTCCCCCCTGGAACTGGCCACCCCCTCACAGCCTCTACTTTGTCTAGCATCGTGCTGATGCCCTCACCACCCAGCTGATGCCCCAGGAACGCCACCTCCCTTTGCATGAAATGGCACTTTCCCGGATGTAATTTTAGCCCCGCCCCCGAGATTCTCTCCAACACTCGCCTAATTGCCCCCAGTGCTCCCTCAAACGATGTGCCGTGCACCAATATGTCGTCTAGGTACACAACACACTCGTCTCTCGGAACCCCCGCCAGCACTCTGTCCATGAGCCTCTCAAAGGTGGCAGGAGCATTACAGAGCCCGAAGCACAGCACCTTGAACTGCCAATGGCCCCTATCTGTGGAGAAGGCCGTTTTTTCACGTGCCCCTGGCGAGAGGGGCACCTGCCAGTAGCCACTGCGCAGATCAAGGGAGGAGAACCATGAGGACCCTCTCACGTGGTCTAGCGACTCATCAATCCTCGGTAGGGGATAAGAGTCTTTAGTGGTGACAGAATTTAGGCCCCTGTAGTCAACACAAAACCTAAGTTTACCCCCTTTCTTAGGCACCATGACGACCGGCGCGGACCATGGGCTATCTGATGGCTCAATTAAATCAGCCCGCAACATGTCAACAATAGCTGTGTCTGCTGCTTCCCTCCTGGCAAGGGGAATACGACGGGGACGGATTTTAATGGGTCGGGCGTCCCCAGTGTCTATTTCGTGCTGAACTAGGTGCGTTTGTCCTACCTCATCTTCCCCCCAAGCGAAGCTATCTTTAAAGTCCAACAGCAGCTGCTTTAACTGTCTCTGTTGTCCCTCATCCAGACCCTGACAGTTCTTCAGCCACACAGCATCGACGGCGTCGATAGCTTCCTCCTTCCCCCCGTCGGGCTGATGGGTTGAAGGAGCCAGTGTGTTTTGGGCTACTGGGCTGCCTGTGCTTGCACCATGATGGGGAGTGAAGGCCGTCGCCGCCGGAGACAGCTGCTGGGATGGCACAACAACCAAGGGAGCAGCCGGGATGACCGGTGGAGTTTCTGCAAGCTTGGAGGAAGACGGAGGGACAGCCCTGCCCCCTGCTGGCCCTCCCGAAGGCGACATTCCCACTGTGGGCCCCCCCGACAGCCTCAAAGTACCTGACGCTAAGTCCAACTGAGCCCCACAGTTTTTCAAAAAGTCCATTCCCAGTATACAGGGGTCCTGCACCGCTGCTACCCACAACGGACACCCCACAGTTCTCCCCCCCACAGTCACAGATAGCTGACACTTCCCTAACATGGGGGCTAGCTCCCCCGTGACAGTCCGTAGCTGGACAAGGGTCGGCTCCACCCGCACCCCAACAGGTAGTATGTCTGGTCTCACCAGGGTTACTGTAGAGCCCGTGTCGACCAGGGCCAAACATTCCACCCCCTCTACCTTGACGATGACATTGCAGAAGTCCCCAACGGTGGTACGTCCCACCACAACTACCGGACTAGGAAACACGGCGGCAGCTACACCCTGGGTGAGCAGGTCCCCACCCTCTTGTCTGCGCTGCTGGGTACCTCCTTTGCTTACAGTGGGTTCGGGGTGGGGGGGGGGTGGGCCCGCGTTGCCCCCTGCGCGAGAACCCGTTGTCGTTTCCCTGGTGACGGGGGAATCTACCACACTCCCGCTGAATGTGGCCAGGTTGGCCACAACCCCAGCAGACAATAGGAGTTGAGCTGACACTGCGACGTTGCCTGGAGCCCCTCTCCATGACAAGCGAAGCAGTCTTGACTAGCCCGCCCAACTCGTCAACCCACTCTGGTTTTGTGACCCCTGGCACCCCAGCCACCGCTGCTCTCACCTCTGGTTGACTGGCGACTTTCACTCTCACTCCCTCACCCCAGATCAGCTCCCTCTTCCTGGCTATCTCCACTGCAGCCCGCAGAGATGGTGGGTCCGCCATCTGAACATGCTTTCCCAGTTCGGTGGAAGAGAGCGCTCTAATAAAACTGTCCCGTGCCAGCTCGTCTTGCACCCCAATCGGCATAGTTGCATAAGCCCGCCTGGTCAGGCTCAGAATACCACTTGCCAACGCCTTTAATGATTCCCCCTGAAGTCTCTTTTTGTTACACAGTTCAATCCGCAGCATGTTGGGCTGCGCGTCGCTGCCGAAACGGCCCCCCAATGCCTCCACTAGCGCACCGTAGTTGCCCCTATCGTCCGGGGCTAGCATTAGCAGGCATTCCGACGCCTCCTCCGCCAGGCTCAGGGCAAGCTGTAACGCTTTCGTCTCGTCAGACCACCTCCCGGCTCTAGCCAACAACTCGAATTGAGTGAAAAAAACTTCCCATTTACCTTGTCCATTGAACTTTGGTAGTTTAGCCGCTACCGTGGCTAATGGCAATAGGTCGCTGCCATCTCTGTTTACATAAGCAGGCCCAGCCATTTCCGCACCCGGTGACGTCGATATCCCCGTCGCCGTGACGTCTGCTCTCGAGCGATGTGAAGGAAAACCCGCCAGTTCTGCCATCTTGCTGACTGACAATTTAACTCCCGCCAAGTGGCTCTCAAGCCCCTCTACGGCAGTCGCCGCCTGACCCTCCCGACCGGGTACCCCCGAGCCCACAACGGACACTTTGTCCGACTCTTCCTTAATTTTCCGCCTCGCCCCAGGCATCATGACCGTAGATGCGAGTCACGCTAAAGCCAACCCGGCCTATACTGAACAGCTAACTCGCCTAGTCTCGATCCCTTAGTTCGAAAGCACTTCTGACACCAATGTAATGACCCGGCTGGGTCATTAAAGAGAAAAGAGACGGACTCTAGGTGTACAGGTTAGAACACAGGTTTATTCCTAAACTGGGCTATTGTTCAGGCCACAGCCCACCCACGCCGCTAAATGCCGAACGTACACAATTATACATGTCGAGTTAAGGTCACTCTCATAGGAACAGATCAAGGCCCGAACAGAAGAGAGAGATATGAGACACTCATCCCTCTTTATGCATTTCCAAATCCCGCGGGATTACCCATCATACCCCCCCAACCTTTCCATCTGTCCTGACATATTTAACCCCTGCTAGTAGCCATGAGAACCATAACACACCCACAAACACAGAACACAATACCGGGTCGTTACATTATTGAGGAGGTAGCTAGCTAGCCAGATACTTTGTACCCATGGATTGTGCACCTTCTATTGTTTAGATAAGTAGCTAGCTAGCTGGTGGGGGTTTTCATTTTGTAACCAGGGCAGATGAAAGCAACATTCACCTCCACAAATGCGGTTTACATTGATATCCATACTGAATGAAGCAGTTAAGGGACTTAACTGTATCACTTAATTTAAGGGGAATATTCTCCTTAAAAGGTTTAGTGCAACTGACTTAAAGTTAAGGAAAAGGGAAAAGATAAGGGGGAAATTATCTTAAGTTGTTGTATGCAACTGGTCCCATTACTTTAGCGACTTCTATCTTGATTTTGACTTCAGCACATTGTTAAAGCCACAGAAATATAAGTCAGTAGCCAAAGTCTACGCCCCTTCATCGGTGATTGGTCAGCACTTGGGATTCTTCAGTCTTTGCTGTCATTCAACGATAGACGACTTGTTATCGTGCACATTTTTTAATTGAGAAATACTGCATCAAACAACTTAGTTAGATGTCAAATTGCGTGACTAAGATCTCCTCGGCAAAAACGTCAAAATTAATGACTGTTCCGATTTGAAGCATGCTGATGCCTTAAATGGTTGACTGGCAGCCATTTTGAGTGTACCCATGCCTAGGTTGAATAGTTATCAATGGCGCCATGAATTTGTTATTTTTTTAACACTGCCTCATGGAATGATTACATTGTCTTAACCTGTATTTTTTCAACCTAGTCCCATGACAGGAAGTAAATGCAGTAAGTGTACCCTTCAATCTGTGCTGTGATTTGTCGAGTCAACTCATCTGACGTTACAAAAAACAAGGTGTTCATGGTATTCAACTTGTCAGTTGGAGCTGGACCCTGAAAGTGACGAACTTCCACAGGTGTGCAGAATACTTTGTTCTTCAAAACAAAAGGCATACACAATGCATCTTAATTTGCTATATCATTGTTGTACTGTTTTCAATAGGTCACCAGAAGATGCAGGACCAGAACAGCCTTTATGAATGGTGGAGAATCCTAGCCTATACCTTGTCTTCCATCTATTCATTCCATCTATTAGTATACTTACTTACTTGCTGTGTAAGTCCTCTGAGACGCAATGGCCAATAGTATAATCTTCAGTACCATCACAAAGTCTATTTAATAATTTTGCGAAATACACTTTGTGATGATACTGGAGATGATAACTTATAAAAAAAACTTCTAATGAGTAAACAGTCTTGAATTCTGTTGTTGAAAGTAAATAAAGAAACCAGACTGCAATGAAAGGTTGTTGGCATTCTTCATAAATTCTTGTCAGTTATTTACATAACACAATAAACAGATGCAATGCAATTTAGCTTTCTTTATTGCGGTAGCGGTGCGTGGGTAAAAATCACTAGGGAAGCCAAGCCAGAAAATAAAAGCCATATTACAATGTGTTGTGATAATTGTATTGTTTGCTCTATAACCTGTTGGGGATGGGGGCGCTGTTTAGACTACTTATGCTAATTTGGCTAATTTTTTAAACGGCTTCCCACAAAATCCTTGATCGTACAATATGCATATTATTATTATTATTGGATAGAAAACAGTCTATAGTTTCTATAGGAGTTGAAATTTTGTCTCTAAGTGGAACAGAGCCCATTCTACAGCAATTTCCCTGACATGGAGTCAGATTTGAGAAATGTTGGCCACTCTTCTGAAGTCATTTAAAAGGGCACTGTCGTTGCTATGACTATACGGACACTTCTTACGTCTTCCCCTGGATGCCTTTACGTGATGACGATTCCAACGGGGTCGATTGCGCGTTCACAGGCCCTACAAATGAAAAAACCCTGAAGCTAGCAAGTCTTTTCTTGCTGCGTAACGCGCGTGGAAGACACCGACCCTCTCCTGTTCCAAGCGTTAGTTTAGCCTGTTATATTTCTCCGGTCATCTTTTCACTCGTTATAGGAGTTACAAACATCATAAAGTAGTTAATTTAAAGCGTTTTATAGCAATTTATATCCGTTTAGTGCGATTTTGGGACATTTATTTTTGCAACGATGTGAAAAGTTGGGCACGCTTTTCAGTTCATCCCGAACGCAGTTGACATTTCCACATGGCAAGAGGACAGCTTTCCACCAAAAGACGATTTCTCCCAAGAAAGGATCCTTTGCCCAAGATACTGATGGAAGAACAGCTCAAGGTAGGACATTTTTATTATGATAAATCGTGTTTCTGTCGAAACATTTTAGTGGCTTAGGACGCCATGTTTTTTGACGTAGCTTCGCTTGGCGCAAACTGTATTGAAAAGTAAGGATAAATTAAAAAATGTAATAACGCAATTGTATTAAGAATTAAATTGTCTATCAATCCCTGTCCACCCTATATTTTTTAGTCACGTTTATGAGTATTTATGTATAAGAGTAGATCACTGTCTAAGTGGCGCAAGGACATTTTCTGACCAGCTGAGCTACATTTCACATTGTCTAACCATGATTTTGGTGGCTAAATATAAACATTTTCGATCAAACTGTATATGCATGTTGTAATGTGATGTTACAGGAGTGTCATCGGAAGAATTCTGAGAAGGTTAGTGAAAAAATTAATATCTTTTGGCGATGTTGACTTTTATCGCTCACTTTGGCTAGAATCAATGCTGGGCTGCTAATTGCTATGTGCTAAGCTAATATAACGATTTATTGTGTTTTCGCTGTAAGACACTTAGAAAATCTGAAATATTGTCTGTATTCACAGGATCTGTGTCTTTCGATTCGTGTATGCTGTGTATTTTTACGAAATGTTTGATGATTAGTAGTTAGGTAAACACGTTGCTCATTGTAATTATTCTAGTCCATTTGTGATGGTGGGTGCAATTGTAAACTATGCCATATACCTGAAATATGCACTTTTTTCTAACAAAACCTATCCCATACCATAAATATGTTATCAGACTGTCATCTAATGAGTTTTTTTGTTGGTTAGGGGCTATAAATATCTTAGTTTAGCCGAATTGGTGATGGCTACTGGTGTTGGTGGACAAATAAAAGATGGTGGATTATGCTAATGTGTTTTTAGGTAATAGATGTACATCTTTACATATTGTGTCTTCCCTGTAAAACATTTTAAAAATCGGAAATGTTGACTGGATTCACAAGATCTGTGTCTTTCATTAGCTGTATTGGACTTTAATGTGTGAAAGTTAAATATTTTAAAAAAATATTTTTTTTGAATTTCGCGGCACTGGTTTTTCAGTGGGGGGGGGGGGGGTGTGCCGCTAGCGCCACGCTGATCCTAGACAGGATAACCTGTTAGTTCATATGCCTTGCGACCGTGATATATAGGCCTAAGGCAGAAACAATAAGAAGACACAGTGGTAGAATAAATTCAACCACACCTTTGTTTTATCACAAAACCGGAGAGCAACATCTGTCCGGTGAAGTCCACAAAGCATTTAGCATGTTAACAAACAGTTTATCAGAATCCATGCTTCAAGATTGTTTTGATCAGGCGGACTGGGAAATGTTTCGGGTTGCCTCTGAAAATAATATTGACATATACACTGACACGGTGACTGAGTTCAACAGGAAGTGTACAGTCATGGCCAAAAGTTGTGAGAATGACACAAATATTAATTTTCACAAAGTCTGCTATCTCAGTTTGTATGATGGCAATTTGCATATACGCCAGAATGTTATGAAGAGTGATCAGATGAATTGCAATTAATTGCAAAGTTCCTCTTTGCCATGCAAATGAACTGAATCCCCAAAAAACATTTCCATTGCATTTCAGCCCTGCCACAAAAGGACCAGCTGACATCATGACAGTGATTCTCTCGTTAACACAGGTGTGAGTGTTGACGAGGACAAGACTGGAGATCACTCTGTCATGCTGATTGAGTTCGAATAACAGACTGGAAGCTTCAAAAGGAGGGTGGTGCTTGGAATCATTGTTCTTCCTCTGTCAACCATGGTTACCTCCAAGGAAACACATGCCGTCATCATTGCTTTGCACAAAAAGGGCATCACAGGCAAGGATATTGCTGTCAGCAAGATTGCACCTAAAACAACCATTTATCTGATCATCAAGAACTTCAAGGAGAGCGGTTCAATTGTTGTGAAGAAGGCTTCAGGGCGCCCAAGAAAGTCCAGCAAGCGCAAGGACCGTCTCCTAAAGTTGATTCAGCTGTGGGATTGAGGCATCACCAGTACAGAGCTTGCTCAGGAATGGCAGCAGGCAGGTGTGAGTGCATCTGCACGCACAGTGCGGCAAAGACTTTTGGAGGATGGCCTGGTGTCAAGAAGGACAGCAAAGAAGCCACTTCTCTCTAGGAAAAACATCAGGGACAGACTGATATTCTGCAAAAGATACAGGGATTGGACTGCTGAGAACTGGGGTAAAGTCATTTTATCTGATGAATTCCCTTTCCGATTGTTTGGGGCATCCGGAAAAAAGATTGTCCGGAGAAGACAAGATGAGCGCTACCATCAGTCCTGTGTCATGCCAAGAGTAAAGCATCCTGAGACCATTCATGTGTGGGGTTGCTTATCAGCCAAGGGAGTGGGCTCACTCACAATTTTTCCTAAGAACACAGCCATGAATAAAGAATGGTACCAACACATCCTCCGAGAGCAACTTCTCCCAACCATCCAGGAACAGTTTGGTGATGAACAATGCCTTTTCCAGCATGATGTACACCTTGCCATAAGGCAAAAGTAATAACTAAGTGGCTCGGGGAACAAAACATCAATATTTTGGGCCCATGCCCTGGAAACTCCCCAGACCTTAATCCCATTGAAAACTTGTGGTCAACCCTCAAGAGGCAGGTGGACAATCAAAAACCCACATATTCTGACAAACTCCAAGCATTGATTATGCAAGAATGGGCTGCCATCAGTCATGATGTGGCCCAGAAGTTAATTGAGAGCATGCCAGGGCGGATTGGCATGCTCAGACACAAGAGGTATGTGGCAGGGTCTACAGTCAATCACGGATTACAAAAAGAAAACCAGCCCTGTCGCGGACCAGGATGTCTTGCTCCCAGAGAGACTAAATAACTTTTTTGCTCGCTTTGAGGACAATACAGTGCCACTGACACGGCCCGCTACCAAAACCTGCGGGCTCTCCTTCACTGCAGCCGAGGTGGGTAAAACATTTAAACGTGTTAACCCTCGCAAGGCCGCAGGCCCAGACGGCATTCCCAGCCGCGTCCTCAGAGCATGCGCAGACCGGCTGGCTGGTGTGTTTAAGGACATATTCAATCAATCCTTATCCTAGTCTGCTGTTCCCACATGCTTCAAGAGGGCCACCATTGTCCCTGTTCCCAAGAAAGCTAAGATAACTGAGCTAAACGACTACCGCCCCGTAGCACTCACTTCCATATTCATGAAGTGTTTTGAGAGACTAGTCAAGGACCATATCACCTCCACCCTACCTGACACCCTAGACCCACTCCAATTTGCTTACTGACCCAATAGGTCTACAGACGACGCAATCGCAATCACACTGATCACTGCCCTACCCATCTGGACAAGAGGAATACTTATGTGAGAATGCTGTTCATCGACTACAGCTCAGCATTTAACACCACAGTACCCTCCAAACTCGTCATCAAGCTCGAGACCCTGGGTCTCGACCCCGCCCTGTGCAACTGGGTCCTGGACTTCCTGACGGGCCGCCCCCAGGTGGTGAGGGTAGGTAACAACATCTCCACCCCGCTGATCCTCAACACTGGGGCCCCACAAGGGTGCGTTCTGAGCCCTCTACTGTACTCCCTGTTCACCCTCGCGACTGCGTGGGCATGCACGCCTCCAACTCAATCATCAAGTTTGCGGACGACACTACAGTGGTAGGCCTACAGGGAGGAGGTGAGGGTCCTCGGAGTGTGGTGTCAGGAAAATAACCTCACACTCAACGTCAACAAAACAAAGGAGATGATTGTGGACTTCAGGAAACAGCAGAGGGAGCACCCCCCTATCCAAATCGACAGGACAGTAGTGGAGAGGGTAGTAAGTTTTAAGTTCCTCGGTGTACACATCACGGACAAACTGAATTGGTCCACCCACACAGACAGCGTTGTGAAGAAGGCGCAGCAGCGACTCAACCTCAGGAGGCTGAAGAAATTCGGCTTGTCACCAAAAGCACTCACAAACTTCTACAGATGCACAATCGAGAGCATCCTGTCAGGCTGTATCACTGCCTGGTACGGCAACTGCTCCGCCCACAACCGTAAGGCTCTCCAGAGGGTAGTGAGGTCTGCACAACGCATCACCGGGGGCAAACTACCTGCTCTCCAGGACACCTACACCACCCGATGTCACAGGAAGGCCATAAAGATCATCAAGGACAACAACCACCCGAGCCACTGCCTGTTCACCCTGCTATCATCCAGAAGGCGAGGTCAGTACAGGTGCATCAAAGCAGGGACCGAGAGACTGAAAAACAACTTCTATCTCAAGGCCATCAGACTGTTAAACAGCCACCACTAACATTTAGTGCCAACATACTGACTCAACTCCAGCCACTTTAATAATGGGAATTGATGGAAATGATGTAAAAATGTATCACTAGCCACTTTAAACAATGCCACTTAATATAATGTTTACATACCCTACATTACTCATCTCATATGCATATGTATATACTGTACTCTATGTCATCTACTGCATCTTGCCATCTTTATGTAATACATATATCATTAGCCACTTTAAACTATACCACTTTATGTTTATATACCCTACATTACTCATCTCATATGTATATAGGGTACTCTATACCATCTACTGCATCTTGCCTATGCCGTTCTTTACCATCACTCATTCATATATATTTATGTACATATTCTTTATCCCTTTACACTTGTGTGTATAAGGTAGTAGTTGTGGAATTGTTAGGTTAGATTACTTGTTGGTTATTACAGCATTGTCGGAACTAGAAGCACAAGCATTTCGCTACACTCGCATTAACATCTGCTAACCATGTGTATGTGACAAATAAAATTTGATTTGATTTGATTGCAGAGGTCTTGAAAAAGAATGGTCAACACTGCAAATATTGACTCTTTGCATCAACCTCATGTAATTGTCAATAAAAGTTTTTGATACTTATGAAATGCTTGTAATTATAATTCAGTATTCCATAGTAACATCTGACAAAAATATCTAAAGACACTGAAGCAGCAAACTTTGTTGAAATTAATATTTGTGTCATTCTCAAAACTTTTGGCCACGACTGTTTAGGGGATATTGTTTCTCCTGCGATGATTAAAACCTATCCAAACCAAAAAATGTAGATAGATGGCAGCATTCACGCAAAACTGAAAGTTGGAACCACCACATTTAACCACTGCAAGGTGACTGGGAATATGGTTAAGTACAAACAGTCCAGTTATACCCTTTGTAAGACAATCAAACAAACAAACCGTCAGTACAGAGACAAACTGGAGTCACAATTCAATGGCTTGGACACTAGATGTATGTGGCAGGCACTCCAGACAATCACGGGAAAACCAGCCATGTCTTGCTTCCGGACAAGCTAAACACATTCTTTGCCCGCTCTCATGAACTGTTAGCTCTTGTTCTCTGTGGCCAATGTGAGTAAGATATTGAAGCGTGTTAACCCTCACAAGGCTGCCGGCCCAGTCGACATCCCTCGCCGCGTCCTCAGAGCATGTGAAGACCAGCTGGCTGGAGTGTTTAAGGACATATTCAATCTCTCCTTATCCAAGTCTTTTGTCCCCACTTGCTTCAAGATGTCCACCATTGTTCCTGTACCCAAGAAAGCAAAGGTCACTGAACTAAATGACTAATTCACCAAAACACTCACTTATGTCATCATGAAGTGCTTTGAGAGGCTAGACGACACAACCATGGTAGGCCTGATTACCAACAATGATGAGACAGCCTACAGGGAGGAGGTGAGGACCCTGGCGGAGTGGTGCCAGGAAAATAAGCTCTCCCTCAATGTCAACAAAGCGAAGGAGCTGATTGTGGACTTCAGGAGACAGCAGAGGAAGCATGACACCATCCAAATTGACGGGGCCGCAGTGCAGAAGGTGAAAAGCTTAAAGTTCCTTGACGTACACATCACTGACCATCTGAAATGGTCCACCCACACAGACAGTGTGTGGAAGAAAGAGCAACAGCGCATCTTTAACCTCAGGAGGATGAAGAAATTCAGCTTGGCCCCTAAGACCCTCATAAACTTTTACAGATGCACCATTGAGAGACTCCTGTTGAGCTGTATCACCTCCTAGTATGGCAACTGCACCATCCACAACCACAGGGCTCTCCAGAGGGTTGTACTGTCTGCCCAACGCATCAACCAACGCACACTGCCTGCCCTCCAGGACAGCTTCAGCCCCCGGTGTCAAATCAAATGCGCCAAATACAACAGGTGTAGACCTTACAGTGAAATGCTTACTTACCAACAATGCAGTTTGCATTTTTTATAAAAGAAATACGTAAAAGAATGCGAATAAGAAATAAAAGTAACAAATAATTAAAGAGCAGTAGTAAAATAACAATAGCGAGGGAATATACAGGTGGTACCGGTAGAGTCAATGTGTGGGGGCACTGGTTAGTTGAGGTAATATTTACATGTAGGTAGAGTTATTAAAGTGACTATGCATAGATAAAAACAGAGAGAAGCAGCTGTGTTAAAGAGGGAGGGAGGGAGGGCGGGGCAATTCAAATAGTCTGGGAAGCCATTTGATTAGAAGTTCAGGAGTCTTATGGCTTGGGGGTAGAAGCTATTTAGAAGCTTCTTGAACTTAGACTTGGCGCTCCGGTACTGCTTGCTATGCGGTAGCAGAGAGAACAGTTTATTACTTGGGAGGCTGGAGTCTTTGACCATTGAGGTCCTGGATGGCAGGAAGCTTGGCCCCAGTGATGTACTGGGCTGTATGCACTACCCTCTGTAGTGCCTTGCGTTCGGAGGCCAAGCAGATCATCAAGGACCTCAGCCACCCGGGCCACGACCTGTTCACCCCGCTACCATCCAGAAGGCGAGGTCAGTACAGATGCATGAATGCTGGCACCAACAGACTGAAAAATGGCTTCCATCTCAAGGCCATCAGATAGTTAATAGTCATCATTAGCCGGCCTCTGCCCAGCACCCTGCCCTGAACTTTAGTCACTGTCACTAGCCGGCTGCTACCTGTTTATTCTACGATTCACCTTAGATGCTGCTGCCCTATGTACTGTACAGTCATGGAACACTGGTCACTTTAATAATGTTTTAATCATGTTTAAATACTGCTTTATCCACTTCCTATGTATATACTGTATTCTTGTCAAGGCCTATCCTATTTAACTATTGCTGTACATAGAATATGTAGTGTGTCTGAAGAATAGTTTATCTATATACTGTTCATATTGTCTATACATCCCATCATATACACTACCGTTCAAAAGCTTGGGGTTACTTAAAAATGTCCTTGTTTTTGAAAGAAAAGCAAATTTTTTGTCAATTTAAATAACATCACATTGATCAGAAATACAGTGTAGACATTGTTAATGTTGTAAATGACTATTGTGCTGACTGACTAACGTCAACTAACTAAATGACTAACGTCAACAATGAAGAGGCAACTCCGGGATGCTGGCCTTCTAGGCAGAGTTGCAAAGAAAAAGCCATATCTCAGACTGAGATTAAGATGGCAAAAGACGACAGAAACTGGACAGTGGAACTCTGCCTAGAAGGCCAGCAGACCTTAGTCACCTCTTCACTATTGACGTTGAGACTGGTGTTTTGCGGGTACTATTTAATGAAGCTGCCAGTTGAGGACTTTTAAGGCGTCTGTTTCTCAAACTAGACACTCTAATGTACTTGTCCTCTTGCTCAGTTGTGCACCGGGGCCTCCCACTCCTCTTTCTATTCTGGTTAGAGGCAGTTTGCTCTGTTCTGTGAAGGGAGTAGTACACAGTGTTGTACGAGATCTTCAGTTTCTTGGCAATTTCTTGCATGGAATAGCCTTCATTTTTCAGAACAAGAATAGACTGAAGAGTTTCAGAAGAAAGTTCTTTGTTTCTAGCCATTTTGAGCCTGTAATCGAACCCACAAATGCTGACGCTCCAGATAAATCACAATCATTGTCACCAGCAAAGCACCCACACACCATCACACCTATTCCATGCTTGACGGTGGGAACCACACATGTGGAGATCATCTGTTCACCTACTCTGCGTTTCACAAAGACGATGCGGTTGAAACCAAAAATCTCACATTTGGACTCTAGACCAAATGATATATTTCCACCGGTCTAATGTCAATTGCTCGTGTTTCTTGGCCTAAGCAAGTCTCTTATTTTATTGGTGGCCTTTATTAGTGTTTTGTTTGCAGTAGTATGACCATGAAGGCCTGATTCACGCAGTCTCCTGTTAACAGTTGATGTTGAGATGTGTCTGTTACTTGAACTCTGTGAAGCATTTATTTGGGCTGCAATCTGAGGTGCAGTTAACTCTAATGAATTTATCCTCTGCAGTAGAGGTAACTCTGGGTCTTCCTTTACTTTGGCAGTCCTTATGAGAGACAGTTTCCTCATAGCGTTTGATGGTTTTGTGACTGTATTTGAAGACACTTTCAAAGTTCTTGAAATGTTCTGTATTGACTGACCTTCATGTCATAAAGTAATGATGGACTGTCATTTGTCTTTGCTTATTTGAGCTGTTCTTGCCATAATATGGACTTGGTCTTTTACCAAATATCTTCTGTATACCACCCCTACCTTGTCACAACACAACTTATTGGCTCAAACACATTATGAAGGAAAGAAATTGCACAAACTAACTCTAAACAAGGCACACCTGTTAATTGAAATGCATTCTAGGTGACTACCTCATGAAGCTGGTTGAGAAAATGCCAAGAGTGTGCAAAGCTGTCATCAAGGCAAAGGGTGGCTACTTTGAAGAATCTAAAACTTTTTTGATTACTACATGATTCCATGTGTTATTTCATAGTTTTGATGTCTTCACTATTATTATACAATGTAGAAAATAGTTGAAAAAGAAAGAAAAACCCTTGAATGAGTAGGTTTGTCTAACTTTTGACTGGAACTGTATATACTGTACATATATATATGTATCATGTTTTAAGGTATGACCCAGGTATTCTTTAAACAGGTCAAGGCAGGCAGGGGTCAATTATCCAGAGAGGGTGTAAGGCACTGGAACAGCAGGCGGGCTCAGGGTCAGGTCAGGCAGAGGTCAGTAATCCAAAGTAGTTGGGCAAAGGTACATGACGACAGGCAGGCTCAGGGTCAGGGCAGGCAGAATGGTCAGAACTGGGAAACTAGAAAACAGGAGTAAGGAACAGGCGAGAGCAGGGAAACAAACCGCTGGTAGGTTCTACGAACAAAACAAACTGGCAACAGACAAACAGAGAACACAGGTAGAAATACACAGGTGATAATGGGGAAGATGGGCGACACCTGGAAGGGGGTGGAGACAAGCACAAAGACAGGTGAAACAGATCAGGGAGTGAAAATACGTACTGATCAAAAATATAAATGCAACATGTAAAGTGTTGGTCCCATGTTTCATGAGCTGAAATAAAAGATCACCGAAGCTTATTTATCTTAAATTGTGTGAAGAAATTTTCTGACATCCCTGTTAGGGAGCATTTGTCTTTTTCCAAAAAATCCACAGGTATGGCATATCAAGAAGCTGATTTAACAGAATGATCATTACAAAGGTGCACATTGTGCTGGGTACAACAAAAGGCCACAATAAAATGTGCAGTTTTGTCACACAACACAATGCCACAGATGTCTCAACTTTTGAGGGAGTGTGCAATTGGCATGCTGTCTGCAGGAATCTCCTCCAGAGCTGTTGCCAGAGAATGTAATGTTCATTTCTCTACCATTTTTTTGAGAATTTGGCAGTACATCCAACCAGCCGCACAACATTTTCTGATCGACTGTGGATGTGGCTCCACTATGGGTGGACCTGGCTCCCAGCCTCACAACTGCAGACCACATGTAACCACACCAGCCCAGGACCTCCACATCCAGCTTCTTCACCTGCGGGATCGTCTGTCGTCATGTACCCTCCCAGGCCCACCCATGGTTGTGTCCCTGCCCAGTCATGTGAATCCATAGATTAGGGCCTAATGAATTTATTTCAATTGATGGATTTCCTTATTTGAATTGTAACAATCGTTGAAATTGTTGCGTGTTGCTTTTATATTTTTGTTCAGTATATATTTTACTCTAGACTCTGGACTTTTACTCATTGCTCATCCTAATATTTCTAAATTTCTTGATTCCATTCTTTTACTTTTTAGATTTGTGTGCATTGTTGTGTATTGTTAGATATTACTGCACTGTTGGAGCTAAGAACACAATAATTTTGCTACGCCCGCAATAACATCTGCTAAATATGTGTATGCGACCAATACAATTTAATTTAATTTTGATTCACAGCATGGTCAAGAAAGTTAATGTTTCCGACATTTTCGGACTACTAAACAACCATTGATTTAAAGCCACGGAGAGTTACTGCAACTCGAAAAGAAAACAGAAGCTACCTCCACTATTCCAGTAACATTTTAACTTCAATATTTAAATATCATCAAATCAGGGCCTCCCGGGTGGGGCAGTGCCACCTGAGACTCTGGGTTCAAGCCCAGGCTCTGTCGCAGCCGGCCATGACCGGCAGGCCCACGGGGCGGCGCACAATTGGCCCAGCCGGGTTAGGGAGGGTTTGGCCGGCAGAGATATCCTCGTCGCGCACTAGCGACTCCTGTGGCGGGCCGGGTGCAGTGCACGCTGACCAGGTTGCCAGGTGTATGGTGTTTCCTCCAACACATTGGTGCGGCTGTCTTCTGGGTTGGATGTGTGTTGTGTCAAGAAGCTGTGCACCTTGGTTGGGTTGTGTTTCGGAGGACGCATGGCTTTCGACCTTCGCCTCTCCCGAGTCCGTACGGGAGTTGCAGCGATGAGACAAGACTGTAACTACTACCAATTGGATACCACGAAATTGGGGTGAAAAAGGGGTAAATATTTTTTTAAATAATAATAATATCATCAAATCACCTATGCTTAATTTAATACAGTGACAACTAAAAGATAACAAAATCAATCAGCATAAGCTAAATATGATAGGGCTGTCCATGGTACTGATTGGTGTGTGTGTTTGTGTGTGAAAAAACATGTTGACTCACCCTACTGGTAGAGAAACGCCAATGGCATCCTCTTCTAATTCATGTTGCCAAAACGGTCTATGGCTATTGTCATACAGTACACGCTTTAAATTTTCCTTGTCCTAGGCTACCTGGCTAAAATGCTTGCTCGCTAGCCGAACTTCCTTTCATCGGCAACGATGTGCCAGTTCAGCTGGTTAATGTTGGCCTACTACATCTAGCTACATACTGTATTGAAATTACATCCTCTCAGGCAGGCGGCACAATGTATGAATTTATGGTTGGATCAAAATCTCCTTTCTATTAATTGGCCAGTATGGAGAATTAACTTCTTATGGCTGCAGGGGTAGTATTGAGTAGCTTGGATGAAAGGTGCCCAGAGGTGCCCATAGTAAACTGCCTGCTCCTCAGTCCCAGTTGCTAATATATGCATAATATTATTAGTGGATTTGGATAGAAAACACTCTGAAGTCTCTAAAACTGTTTGAATGATGTCTGTGAGTATAACAGAACTCATATGGCAGGCAAAAACCTGAGAAGAAATCCAAACAGGAAGTGGAAAATCTGAGGTTGGTTGATTTTCAACCCAGCCCCTATTGAATACACAGTGGGATATGAATCAGTTTGCACTTCTTACGGCTTCAACTAGATGTCAACAGTCTGTAGAACCTTGTCTGATGCCTCTACTGTGAAGTGGGGCCGAAGGAGACAGGAATGAGTCAGGTCTACCATGTCCTGACCATGCTCTGACCATGCGCGCTCACATGAGAGGGAGCTCTGTTCCATCGCACATCTGAAGTCAATGGAATTCTCCGTTTGGAACGTTATTGAAGATTTATGTTAAAAACATTCTAAAGATTGGTTGTAAACATCGTTTGACATGTTTCTACTGACTGTTACGGAACTTTTTGACATTTCGTCTGCTTTTAGTGAACGCGGTTCCTGACTTTGGATTCGCTAACAAAAATAGCTATTTGGACATAAATGATGGACATTACCGAACAAAACAAACATTTCTTGTGGAAGTGGGAGTCCTGGGAGTGCATTCCGACGAAGATCAGCAAAGTATATAATACTATTTATGAGTTTTGACTGCACAATTTGGCGGGTAACTGTATGGCTTCCTTTTGTGGCTGAACGCTGTTCTCAGATTGTTGAATATTGTGCTTTTGCCGTAAAGCTTTTTGAAATCTGACACAGCGGTTGCATTAAGAACAAGTGTATCTTTAATTCTATGTAAAACATGCATCTTTCATCATTATGATGAGTATTTATGTTATTTACGTGGCTCTCTGCAATATCTCTGGATATTTTGGAAGCATTTCTGAACATGGCGCCAATGTAAACTGAGGTTTTTGGATATAAATATGAACTTTATCGAACAAAACATATATGTATTGTGTAACATGAAGTCCTATGAGTGTCATCTGATGAAGATCATCATAGGTTAGTGATGAATTTTATCTCTATTTCTGCTTTTTGTGACTCCTGTCTTTGGCTAGAAAAATGGCTGTGTTTTTCTGTGATTTTGCGGTGACCTAACATAATCGTTTGTGGTGCTTTCGCTGTAAAGCCTATTTGAAATCGGAAACTTTGGTGGGATTAAGAAAAAGATTACCTTTAAAATGGTATAAGTTTAATGTATGTTTGAGGAATTTTAATTTTTGAGATTTCTGTTGTTTGAATTTGGCGCCCTGCACTTTCACTGGCTGTTGTCATATCGATCCCGTTAACGGGATTGCAGCCATCATTTTTTTAAAGTAAAACCACAAGTCCAAATTCCTATCTCCGTCCATGGCTAATTTAGGAAAGGAACGATTTTAGCTAGCTAGCCAGATGCCAGAGGACAACGTTGCTTGCTGTTTGGGGATTTAGGCTGGGTTTCTGTACAGCACTTTGTGACATTGGCTGATGTAAAAAGGGCTTTATGAATACATTTGATTGATTGATTGCACCAAAACAAATTACAGAAAGCATTGAGTCTTACATATGATATGGAAAGACATACACAAGTAATATAATATTACTAAAACAAAAACTAACAAGGATAGGGGAATACATTGTCTCATTCAAACCTGAAAACAAAGTGCAAGTTACCACACAAACAAACCACGTCATATTCTCCTTTCTATCTTTCCTATAACAAAGCCAACAATTTCTAGAGTAGTCCTCAAATACATTTAAGTTTCACTCTTTCTGTTCTGAAAATCTGCCAAATGTTAGCTTGGTCTTTGGTCTGTTTTTGTTATATAGCCAACTACTATGTATAGTCAAGACATCTGCTATGGTAACATGGCATGACAACTATCATGCATTAGTAGTTAGCAAGACAGCATAAACAGTTCTGGGACCAGGTTATCACATTTCTATGAACTGCCAACATACAGACTCAAATCTCTGGCTACTTTAATACATTTAATAAATTGATTTAATAAAGGTATAAAGTCACTGTAAATAACGCCACTTTAATAATGTCTACATATCCTACATTACTCCTACATTATCATATGTATATACTGTATTCTATACCATCTACTGCATCTTGCCTATGCCGCAAGTCCATCGCTCATCCATATGTTTATATGTACATATTCTTATGAATTCCTTTACCTTTGTGTGTATAAGGTAGTCGTTGTGAATTTGTTAGATTACTTGTTAGATATTACTGCACTGTCGGAACTAGAAGCACAAGCATTTTGCTTCACTCGCATTAACATCTGCTAACCATGTGTATGTGACCAATAAAATGTTATTTGATTTTGACTTGCACCATCAGCTTAGTATGTACAGCAACCACCAGCAGCATCAACTGGGTTAGGGGGGGAACCAGTTCAGCTGCTTCTCTGCAAGTCGATGTTCACCTATCTGTCCTGTCTGTGTGTGTGTGTGTGGGTGTGTCTTATACTCTTCGTCCTAGTCTTCACCAAGTAGCTCCTCATCAAAAGCATCTTTCTCCAAGAAGTCCATAACCTCATGGTCCTCCTCATCCTGCAGACCTTCCTCAGACCTTCCTGGCCCTTTAGCACATAAGAAAGTGGATCATGAATGGAAGGAAATTGTCTAGCTACAAGGTATCAACCTGTGGGTAAGGTGACAAAGTTATATTGCAAAATCCTAATTCATGTAGCAAAGTCAAACCAGCTAGATCTCCAGACTGAGCGTTTATAAGTCATATGATCTAGCATAAGTCTAATACATTTATTATTGCATTCAACAGCCAAAAGGCTTACTCTTTCTTAGGAATCATATCGCAGATAAACATACACTTAATGAGATATCTAGCTAGCCAATATTAATAATAGCTTCTCTCTCTCTTCTGGGTGGCAGGCTAGTAGCTACAAATCTAATCACAAGCCAGTTAGTTTCAGCTCTAATACCTAATTACAAATACTCTTTAAATTGTCAATATGAGCATTTTATTAAATTTTGTACAGTCTTCAAAGAAAACACAAACATAAAAAATACAAGACACAAACTAAATAAAGTAGGCTACCATGTTCCGTTTTCGGTGACTAATGGGTGATTAATGCAGCTTGAATAACAGTCAACAGGTTAGCTCAAAGACTTTGGTAGCTAGCAATCTAGTTAACATTATCTGAGGAGACACTATAGAGGCCTGCAAATACAATGACATTGCTAAAGTAGGCAAGTAATTAGTAGAAAACAACTTTGCTGTCAAAGTTATTTTAGAGAGATGGAAATTGCGATAGCTGGAAAGGTTAGTCAAAAATACCTAGCTAGCAATGCTAACGTTAGCTAGCTAAAATCAGGTCCTGTCCCTCAATCTTAGCTAGTTAGCTAAAGTTATACTCCATCTAAAATCATCTAAAATCTGGCGACATCACAGTGATGACAAAAAGTTTTCCTACTAATGATTTGCCTCCTTTAGAAATGTAATTGTTTTCCCAAGTCGATATATTGCACTTTAGACAAAATCTTCATCAGCACATGGCGGCTCAGAGAATGCCATTGAGTAGCCAGTAGAATGTTCATTCGGGCAACATTCTTTAATAGAATGTTCAGAGCAATATTGTGACGAAGCATCTAACACATGAATGTCCTTTACTTATAATTTAAAAAAAACTACCTAGACACTAACTTACTTCATGAATGGTTGCTGCTGGCGATTTCAAAATCCATGCGATGCTTGATGGAGCTGCTGGGAAATCCACATGTGTACTGGACATAGCCTGATTTGCAATGTAGTCTGATGCAAAGTGTCCTGTGCAGGAGGTTCGACTGAACTTCTCTGACAGTTGATTATGAAAAACAAATTGCTGCCAAATCAGACAAAGTGATTGTTCAGCTGGAATACAGTGCAAAGGCAGACATACTGCAAAATTACACTTGCTTTTGGGTGGGACCAGTACCAACACTAGGAGGGAATATGTAAATAAACTATAAACGTTAATTGGTCTATTATAATCAGATCGGCAGGTGACGTTATGCGGTGGGAGAAAATTACATCCCACCAGAACAGGCAACAATTCCAGGCGTCTTTTTCTTTTCAAACAACTTTTACACAAAAAAAAAAATCTGAATTTTAGAGTTTTATTTCGATCTCATAGTGTGGAAATATCATTAAAAACTATAAATGAACTTTACTGCCCCTTTTAAAGCGTTCTCAAAATATTATCGACGACCACACTTTCCATGTTTGTCTTTCACCCTCCGAGTTCTCTCTTCACTGGTATTATTTCTGTTTGTGACAGTGTTAGGTTTTCCCCTTTTCTGTAAGCCCGGCTGGTACAGTATGTAACATTGTGCTGTGTTTGTTTCTCTTTCTGACAGGGTTAGGTTTCAGACCTGTCTGTTCCGTCAGAATGGGCAACAGCACCCAGCAGCAGCAGCCTGTTTATGACGGATGTTTTATAATCCAGAGAAATAACCATATTGCAGTAGAGTGAGTGGTCTGAAGACAGAAAGGAGAATGAGATCGCTTTCCTGACAGACTACCTAGAGAGGCCTTTTCCACAATAATGAACTGTCTATAGCCTACAGGTACAATAAAATAGAGCTCACGAGACTGACATTGCTGGGTTCACACACAACGTAAAACAGGTAGACAGACACAGAATCCATTCAGAT
The DNA here is from genome assembly GCF_029448725.1 of Salvelinus fontinalis. NCBI lineage: Eukaryota > Metazoa > Chordata > Actinopteri > Salmoniformes > Salmonidae > Salvelinus > Salvelinus fontinalis. The sequence continues at coordinate 26,948,020 of NC_074701.1, read as the reverse complement.
ACACCAGAGAGAAATAAGACAAACCAGCAGAGTGTGTAAATCGTTGGTGATTGAGCATTCCCCTCAAATGAATAGAATTGAAAATGTTATTGTACATTAGTAATGTACATTATCAGCTTCATTGGCTTTACACAGACAAAGAAAAACATATCCCAGCCACTCTACGCATTTCAGACCAAAGCCATGTTTGAAAGTAGTACAGCAGAATGGATGAATTATTCCTGTGTAACAGCTCTTCTGGGCTATTACAGGCTTTAGTCTGCAGTCTGAGGCAAGCATTTGAAATGACTTCAGTTGTTGTGCTGTCATAAAACATGTCTAGGGATTTTCTCTCCATTGGCTGTATGTAGCCTACAGGTGTTGAGCTTGTTATCTTTTGTTGTCAACTATTTTAATGGCCTGGTATCATTTGAACCACACTGTAAAACGTTTCCCTGTAACTTTACAGCATTATACTGGCACCACATTTGCCAGTTTAATACTGTAATTTTGTTTTACAAGAGTAATGGTATCATTTGAACCACACTGTAAAACGTTTCCCTGTAACTTTACAGCATTATACTGGCACCACAGTTGCCAGTTTAATACTGTAACTTTGTTTTACAAGAGTGATGCTGTAATATAGTTTACAGTATGATTTTCCTTACTGTAAAACATATTACAGCATCCCTGCTGCAAATTTACAGGGAAATACCTACAGTAATATACAATAATTTTACAGTAGTAAGCAGGATTGCAGGTTGTCTTTAGAAGACAGGTCCCTGAAATGCAATATTGTAAGAAAAACAATGTGTGTTAATATATATATATATATTTATTCAAATTCATTAGCTGCATTTCTCATGATTTGCACTTTAACCACAAAGAACAACATTTGAAAAGAGCAACATTCTCTCCCCTACTATCTGGAGTTGCAAAGACATTTTACATTTTAGTCATTTAGCAGACGCTCTTATCCAGAGCGACTTACAAATTGGAAAGTTCATACATATTCATCCTGGTCCCCCCGTGGGAAGTGAACCCTGGTCCCCCCGTGGGAAATGAACCCACAACCCTGGCGTTGCAAGCGCCATGCTCTACCAACTGAGCCACACGGGACCACAGAGAGAGATATCGTGATAAGAACATTGACAAATACTGGCCAATAATCTACTTCACCATACACAAACCAAGACATCAGAATAGGTCATTCTTGAAAATACAAGATTATTTAAGAAAAAAATAAAATCTAAAAAGATCAATGAAAAATAGGAAAACAACAGTTGAACAGGAAGAAATGTTTACAAAAAACTATAAGAAGAACTGCCTGCCTGTCTTTGAGAGAGAAATGAGAGAGAGATCGAGAGAGAAAGGGGCCTGAGAGAGAAGGATGGATAGAGAGGAGTGAGCAGGGCTAGACTGGAGCCAGAGAAGCAGGCTACCGCAAGCCAACACAGGCTCCAGGATGGCGCAAGCAGATCATTTGCTCAACCAACCCGTATGGCAGGGTTTCTGAGAGAATGAGAGGTGCAATCAAGTCTAGAATAAATCTCAATGGCTTGCAGATTATCACCCCAATCTTTGAAACTCTGATCCTCCTTAGCTCTGATACGTCAACTAGGACAAACATGGACATAGAAAGAATAGAAAGAGAGAGATTACTCGCTGTGTAGAAAGGCAGATGACAACTGACAAATAAAGTTTGTGTTCATTCGGTGTGTGTTTTTGTACTTACATGTTGGAGTTTTTGCACTCGAACTCCTTCAGGTCTACCAAAAAATGTGTAACATGTGGGTTAATTGGCAATGGCTTCCTCTGAACGACCTTTCCGGTCTTGCGGTTCACTCCTGCTTTCGCTGTGCATTTGGTTCCTTCAGGGTTTACTCAAACCAGGAACCTGCACAACCCAACATAGAATATATTAAATCAGTTTAGGCATTGAAAAAATAACAACAAGAAATATCATTGCAATGTAACTAACAAATGCTAAATGTAAGTGTCGGATCAGTGAATGTTCAATGCTTACCTCTATATCAGCTCCAAGGTTGCAGAGGCCGACCCCTGGTATGCTATGTTAAAAATATAGAACGTGCTGAAGAACACAGAGTGCAGCAGCAAAGTTGGACTCACTGCCCAAAACACGGACCACTCTCCCCTCGATTGACACCATTCATTTTGAGGAATATAATAGAGTATTTCCTGAAATACACAAAAGTAAGGGTGTTAGTGCATTCTTACTAGATATTTCTAGATGGGTACCACAATACTATATATTTCTGTTCCGCCTTAAATCAAATAAATGCATTACTAAGCATTATCAGCCTTGTTGTGTCTGGCAAAGGAATTTACGCCTCGACATCAACCCGAGTTGCAGTGACCTAAAATCACAAAACATACAAATAAAAATTATGAAAATCATGTGTAATTGTACAGTATAAACACCATTAATCATATAAACTTTCTAAGCATAAAAACACTATTCTTTACATCTGCCAAGAGGAACAGAGATTCGTCCTTCTCTTTAAAGTGGGTCATCAACAAAAGAATGGCTGCAGTGGCTGTTAGATCGTCATTGCCTTTGATGTAACCGTAGATTTCATTCAGCAGGCACTGTATCTCTCTCCGCAACTTGGTCTTTTGTTTTTTTTTAAAGTTGAAAATTCTCTTACCTTTGTTCAGGAGAGCTTGAGTCAGGCGACTGTCAATCACGATGCCAGTGAGGGTATTGAAGTGGTCGCAGAGCCATAACTTGGTGACAAGGAAAGGCCACTGTTCCTGGAGGTCACTGATGCTTGGAGGAGGACAAGTGTCCTATCCATTGTTACAGATCCTAACCATTTTTCATTTTCTTAAAATATGTTGTTTTTTAAAAACCTGTTTGGCTGTGCACTGCACTCCATACCAGCACAAGAGGACAAACAAACAATTTACAGATACATAAAAGTACAAAAATATACAAATGTGTTTTTGTCATTTCTGTCCCTTTTATTGCATATGCCTCGGTCCCTCATAGAATAGACCATTTATTTTGAGGGCAAACAAATAAACTATTTACATAACCTTTTTAACCTTGTGTGTGTGTGTACACTCTTACAAAAAAGGGTTCCGAAAGGGTTCTTTGGCTGTCCCCATAGGAGAACCCGTTTTGGTTCCAGGTAGAACATTCTGGGGTCCATGTAGAACCCTCTGTGGAAAGGGTTCTACATGGAAACCAGAAGAGTTCTACCTCTAACCAAAAGGGTTTACATGTACCTGGAATCAATAAGGGATCTTCAAAGGGTTCTCCTATGGGACCAGCCAAATAACCATTTTAGGTTCTAGATAACACCTTTTTTCATAACAATGACATAAATATGTTACATTTATCAATCCAGACCTCACCTCTTTGCTTGAAGGACTGAAGCAATTCCCGGCACTGTATTGGCGTCGAATGGTCTTTTATGTCCTCTGGCTGAACATATTCAAGGTCTTTAATATTCTCCACTCCAACATTTGCCCTCAGATGCTCTGACAAAGATCTCACCGTCTCGGTCTCCAACTCGGGCAATTGGTGTTTAATTGCATCTTGAAGACCCTCCATGCCTACACTGGTTAAAGGAGAACTCACTGCGTGATTCAGGGAAGCAACAGAGAAACCTGACACTTTATAAACTGGTAGTGGGTAATAATCAAAGAATATCTGCATTAACACACATATAATTAAATCAGAGAATCTGGTATAAAAGGAACGCTGAGATCGACCAGTGACACATACTGATACACCCCAACAATTAAATGGACCTGTGATTCTGTGACCAGAATCCGTGAGATCTTTCCAAATGTGTATCTGTCATCATTTTCTCCCATTACAAGGGCTTTAGTGTATGTTTTTACTTTGTATACAATTTTAAACACCTCTGCAGTGCTTTGCTTTGTGAACCCTTTTGACTGTACAGCTCCCTGAATGGCGTTGTTATATAATTGCTCCTCAAATTAATTAATGACACCAACAGCTCCAATGATATGTGGAAACAATTGGCCACTGCATAAGTAAGATTGGATGAACTGGAGCCTCTCAGACAAGTTTTCTGGCACACTCCTTGAAGTAGGAGTGCTTGCTCTCAAACCTAGGCATCCACAAACGAATGAGTCACCCAAGTGTAACAAGTAGTGATGCTTTGGTGCAAGGGCACTCTACCCCACAAGCATGATGTAACTTATCATACGTTTTGGAGGTTGTATTATACATATACGTATAGGTTAGGTGAATTTACATAGCAGGTTAGGTGAATACGGAGATACGTAAAGTATGTTGAATATGGCTGTTCAGGCTTTTCTTAAATGTTTGGAGTGCTTGAAATAACAACACACAAAGCTTTGAGGATTCAAATCTGTGATGAACTGCTTTATTATACAATAGGCGGTGGTGGAAAAAGTACCCAAGTGTCATACTTGAGTAAAAGTTAAGATAGCTTAATAGAAAATGACTAAAGTGAAAGTCACCCAGTGTCACGACCTGGCCATAGAGAGGTTTTTATTCTCTATTTTGGTTAGGCCCGGGTGTGACTAGGGTGGGCATTCTAGTTTCTTTATTTCTATGTTTTCTATTGCTTTGTTTTTTGTCCGAGTGTGGTTCCCAATCAGAGGCAGCTGTCTATCGTTGTCTCTAATTGGGAATCATACTTAGGCAGTCCCTTTTCCCGCTTTCATTTGTGGGTAGTTATTTTCTGTTTAGTGTCTGCACCCGACAGAACTGTTTGCTTTTTCGTTTTGTTACCTGTTAGAGTGTTTTTGATATTAAATAAAATCATGAAGACTTACCACGCTGCGCTTTGGTCCACTCCTTCTGACGACGAGCATTACACCCAGTAAAATACTACTTGAGTAAAAGTCTAAAAGTATTTGGTTTTAAACACACATATGTATCAAAAGTAAATGTAATTGCTAAAATATACTTAAATACAAAAAATAAAAGTAAAAGTACAAATAATTTCAAAATCCTTATATTAAGCAAACCAGATAGGGCCATTTTCTCAATATTTTTTTTAATGGAAAGCCAGGGGCACATTCCAACACTCAGACATAATTTACAAACATAGCATGTTTGTTTAGTGAGTCTGCCAGATCAGAGGCAGCAGGGATGACCAGGGATGTTCTCTTGATAAGCACGTGAATTGGACTCTTTTCCTGTCTTGCTAAGCATTCAAAATGTAACGAGTACTTTTCGGTGTCAGGGAAAGTGAATGGATTAAACAGTACATTCTTTTCTTTAGGAATGTAGTGAAGTAAAAGTACAAGTTGTCAAGAAAATAAATAGTCAAGTAAAGTACAGATACCTCAAAAAATGACTTAAATAGTACTTTAAAGTATTTTTACTTAGGTACTTTACACCACTGACAATAGGGAGTAATGAGAAACATGACATGTTTATGAAGAGTGACACCTATGTCACATACACTGTAATCTAGAACAACTCAAGTCAGTGAGTAGCCAATTGTACATGATATCTTGAGGCTTGTAGAAAGACACACAAAGACATACGAGGCTCAAATGACAGACCCTCACAAACAGTTTACAGTGATCTTTAGATGGTTCTTTGTTCTTTTGACATTTGCCTCAGTGTCTCACGAATGCAGAGCTTTTTTCTGAGCCTCCAAGCAAATCAAGATCTCCAGCCGGTGCAGCAGGGGAGCCTCTGTGGCCTCTTTAAAGATGGTGGTTCAGTAGGAGTGTAAGAGCGGACATGCTCCTGAACATTAATTATGGTGATTGGTAGAGATTAATAATGCATGACCCTGGAGCTGCAGACCCCGCCGTCAATGCTACGCTAGCTGTGTGCTGGCTAAATGTAGTGTGATCTCTTATAGTCCTACAGCAGCATATTGTACTGTACACACTATAGACGTAGAACACACACATATGGACACGCTCACGCACATATGCATGTTAGACACACAGCATAGACGGAAGTGAGTTCAACGTGAGTTGACACGCAGAAGAAGACTGTTATTGTCATCAACCTCCAGAACAGCATGAAGTGGTAAAAATACAAGTACAGGACAATGACATAACGTTTCGGAACATGATTCATGATCTGCTGCTTCCTGTGTGATCAATAGGCTAATTATTCCCCATCAGTCAATTACTCCTCCACCTTATTGGCTCACTCTCTCTGCTGCTGATGCTCCCCACTGGGCACAGAGGACAGTTCAACGGCTAGTTTTGATTTACATTTGTATAGTTGTCAACTAATGTGATTTCAAATGTGAAATCAACACCAATGTCTTAGCCAATTTCCCCCAACATCTTGCAAAATGAAACACAGCAATCAAAAGCATGTACTCCCTGCTCGAAATGAAACTCTATACAAGACACACACACACACACACACACACACACACACACACACACACACACACACACACACACACACACACACACACACACACACACACACACACACACACACACACACTGATCAAATTAACCTAATTTAGTGACAACCGAGATCACACTATTGTGACATATTCAAAACAGTACTATCAGAACCTATTTCATTGTGAAGACTAAGATGTTGTTATACTGTATGTGGTTTGTGTGTACTCAAACAAGAAAGGAACATAAGAAAATTCAAGTTTTATAATAGTTATATACAAGTTTTTATACAACATGACTCAATACATGTAAAACAGCATACTGTAAGCTAACATACAGTAAAAATGCAAACATACAGTAAATATATGTTGCATATGCAAAAATAGGCCTATTGGTACTCAGTGGCGATTTTAGCATGTAAATCTTGTTGGGGAAAACTCCCCAAAACATTTTTAGATGCATGCCAGCAAAGCCACTACACAACACTAAACAATACATTAATTGCGCTATAATGGTGACAAACGATGCCCACAAACTGTTAGGGCCTACATAAAGCTGTCCCAACAGCAGAGTTTTCTTTTCAGCACAATGGAGTGAATCCTTACCACCGATACACATGGCTATCAGCGAAGCCTTGTCTGGCAGCGAAACAGTTCATTAAGCCTCATTTACTGCCTTTAAAAAAAACATAGGTGATATGACTCACTTGCTTAAACAAATGTGGTTTCTACTGACAATTGAGATGAACAAACTATAGAACAAGGGAATGATGAGCGGATAAGAGGCAATCCGTAATTTTGATTAAGACATAATGAGTGCGCTAAGATGGACGTAGTCAATATAACTATTTGTTCAGCACTTTGAAAGGTACACTGACAGAATACAGAACATGGGCCATTCTTACAGTATTCTCCCTATACACCAAGTCAGAACCGTAGGATAAATAAAGGGGCCATATACAGTGCAATAGAAAGTATTCAGACCCATTTACTTTTTCCACATTTTGTTACGTTGACAACCTTATTCTAAAAGTGATTAAATTGTTATTTTCCCTCATCAATCTACACACAAATCCACATAATGACAAAGCAAAAACTGGTTTTTAGAAATGTTTGCCAAAGTATATAAAACCCCTGAAAGATGACATTTACATAAGCATTCAGACCCTTTACTCAATACTTTGTTGAAGCACCTTGGCAGCCTCAAGTCTTCTTGGGTATGGCGCTACAAGCTTGGCACACCTGTTTTTGGGGAGTTTCTCCCATTCTTCTCTGCAGATCCTCTCAAGCTCTGTCAGGTTCAATGGGGAGCGTTGCTGCACAGCTATTTTCAGGTCTCTCCAGAGATGTTTGATCGGGTTCAAGTTTGGGCTCTGGCTGTACCACTCATAGACATTCAGAGACTTGTCCCAAAGTCACTCCTGCGTTGTCTTGGCTGTGTGCTTAGGGTCGTTGTCCTGTTGGAACGTTGTCCCGTTGGAAGGTAAACCTTCATCTGAGGTCCTGAGTGCTCTGGAGCAGGTTTTCATCAAGGATCTCTCTGTACTTTGCTCCGTTCATCTTTCCCTCGATCCTGACTAGTCTGCCAGTCCCTGCCGTTGAAAAACATACCCACAGCATGATGCTGCCACCACAATAATTCACCATAGGGATGGTGCCAGGTTTTCTCCAGAAATTAAGTTTGGCATTCAGGCCAAAGAGTTCAATTTTTGTTTCATCAGACCAGAGAATCTTGTTTCTCATGGTCTGAGAGTCCTTTAGGATCCTTTTGGCAAACTCCAAGCGGGCTATGAGCCTTTTATTGAGAAGTGGCTTCCATTTGGCCACTCTACCAGAAAGGCCTGATTGGTGAAGTGCTGCAGAGACGATTGTTCTTCTGGAAGGTTCTCCCATTTCCACAGAGGAACTATGGAGCTCTGTCAGAGTGACCATCGGGTTCTTCTCCCCGATTGCTCAGGTTGGATAGGCGGACAGCTCTAGGAAAAGTCTTGGTGGTTCCAAACTTCTTCCATTTAAGAATGATGGCGGCCACTGTGTTCTTTGAGACCTTCAATAGAGTTCAGTGTGTCAAATCGGAGGGCCTGTTGGCCGGACCTCTGGTAGTCTCTATGGAGGTGCCACAGGGTTCAATTCTTGGGCCGACTCTTTTCTCTGTATACATAAAAGATGTCGCTCTTGCTGCTGGTGATTCTCTGATCCACCTCTACGCAGACGACACCATTTTGTATACTTCTGGCCCTTCTTTGGACACTGTGTTAACAAACCTCCAGACGAGCTTCAATGCCATACAACACTCCTTCTGTGGCCTCCAAATGCTCTTAAATGCAAGTAAAACTAAATGCATGCTCTTCAACCGATCGCTACCCGCACCCGCACGCCCGTCTAGCATCACTATTCTGGACGGTTCTGACTTTGGCTTCCTATTTCGCAACAAAGCATCCTTCACTCATGCTGCCAAACACACCCTCGTATAATTGACTATCCTACCGATCCTTGACTTCGGCGATGTCATTTATAAAATAGCCTCCAACACTCTACTCAGCAAATTGGACATAGTCTACCACAGTGCCATCCGTTTTTGTCACCAAAGCCTCATATACTACCCACCACTGCGACCTGTATGCTCTCGTTGGCTGGCCCTCGCCTCATATTCATCGCCAAACCCACTGGCTCCAGGTCATCTATAAGTCTTTGCTAGGTAAATCCCCCCCGTCACCATAGCAGCACCCACCTGTAGCAGCGCTCCAGAAGGTATATTTCACTGGTCATCCCCAAAGACAACTCCTCCTTTGGCCGCCTTTCCTTCCAGTTCTCTGCTGCCAATGACTGGAACGAATTGCAAAAATCACTGAAGCTGGAGTCTTATATCTCCCTCACTAACTTTAAGCATCAGCTGTCAGAGCAGCTTACTGATCATTGCACCTGTACACAGCCCATCTGTAAATAGCCCACCCAACTACCTCCTCCCCATATTGTTATTTTTTTTGTTGCTTTTTTGCACCCCAGTGTCTCTACTTGCACATTCATCTTCTGCACATCTATCACTCCAGTGTTAATGCTAAATTGTTATTATTTCGCCACTATGGCCTATTTATTGCCTTACCTCCCTAATCTTACTACATTTGCACAAGCTGTATATAGATTTTTCTATTGTGTTATTGACTACGTTTGTTTATCCAATGTGTAACTCTGTGTTGTTTGTGTCACATTGCTTTACTTTATCTTGGCCAGGTCGCAGTTGTAAATGAGAACTTGTTCTCAACTGGCCTACCTGGTTAAATAAAGGTGAAATAAAAAACATGTTTTAGTGAGTTGTGTCAGGTGTGGTCACGGTACTTTCCAAGTGTCCCTAAACCTCTCCAAAGTGGCATATTTCTGTAAATTAGATCATTTCAGTGCAATTACATATTTGCAATCCCTAAATGCTATTTGTTCAGTATAAAAACACAATTTCTAACATATCAACCTCACTCAAACGTGGTGATGTTATGGGGTATCCAGGGTACATTCAAGTTTCCTTTCAACCTCTCCAAAGTGTCAGAATGTGGTAATTGCACTGGTTTTGCACACTGGATGTGCATACAAGTTATTGTTTACTATAAAAACTAAATTTCTACAACACCAACCTCTCTCAAACATTGTGGTGGTGTCGGGGACATACAGGGGATATGGATGACTACAGCGCATAAGGAGGCAACATCATATTTTTAATGCGCAAAGTTCACTCGTGTACTTTCGATGTTGCCATTAAGTCATACATCATCAGATAACATTGGCAATAGGCTAGATTTGTTCCTATCAACCTAAGGATTAATTTCATACTCGCCATGTAGCTATAGCTCAATCACAGACCAAATCGAAGCTTACCTTGTAAGAGGGTTTCCTGTTTGGTGAAAACTTTTGGTGAAAAAATAAAATAAATATTTTGACTCTTGGAGCTGGTGATCAATATCGATAGGTCACAGGCAGACAAATAAGATATCCTCATGATGTGTGGACTCCCGGGTTTTTGTGTGTATCAATGTATTCCGTGTTTATTTAGTTTATTCTTCACAACGCTAACCGGAATGTAGGTAGCAGCCATCTTGAAACGAGATCATCGGCTCGGCCTGCCCTTATGAATTTTTATGCCCATATATGGTAGTAAGTCATACCAAAGATTTGAAGGCACCAATCAATAGCCAGGATACTCATTTTCCCGCAGATACCCTGCTGATGCAGATAGGGACTACCGTTCTCATATCAGACTGAATTTAATAAAATTTAAAAAATAGGGTCCCCAAATATGGTGACTTTACATTTAAAACCTCTACTTCATCACCATCCCTGATCCGGGAGCATCCTCATCAGTAAAAAGCTGACTAGCATAGCCTAGCATAGCGCCACAAGTAAATACTAGCATATAAATATCATGAAATCACAAGTCTAATACAGCAAATGAAAGATACACATCTTGTGAATCCAGCCATCATTTCTGATTTTTTAAATGTTTTACAGCGAAAACACAATATGTATTTCTATTAGCTAACCACAATAGCAAAAGACTCAACCGCATATTTTTACCATTTTTTACAGCATAGGTAGCTATCACAAAACCGACCAAATAGAGATATAATTAGTCACTAACCAAGAAACAACTTCATCAGATGACAGTCTTATAACATGTTATACAATAAATCTATTTTTTGTTCGAAAATGTGGATATTTGAGGTATAAATCATAATTTTACATTGCAGCTACAATCCCAAATAGCACCGAAGCAGCAAGAATAATTACAGAGAGCAACGTGAAATACCTAAATACTCATCATAAAACATTTATGAAAAATACATGGTGTACAGCAAATGAAAGATAAACATCTTGTGAATCCAGCCAATATTTCAGATTTTTTAAGTGTTTTACAGCGAAAACACAATATAGCATTATATTAGCTTACCGCAATAGTCAAACACACAACCGCATTTATTCACCGCATAGATAGCATTCGCAAAAACCAGCAAAAGATATAAAATTAACCTGTCTAGGATCAGCGTGGCGCTAGCGGCACCCCCCCCCCCCCCCCCCCACTGAAAAGCCAGTGCCGCGAAATTCAAAATTTTTTTTTTTTTTAAATATTTAACTTTCACACATTAAAGTCCAATACAGCTAATGAAAGACACAGATCTTGTGAATCCAGTCAACTTGTCCGATTTTTAAAATGTTTTACAGGGAAGACACAATATGTAAAGATGTACATCTATTACCTAAAAACACATTAGCATAATCCACCATCTTTTATTTGTCCACCAACACCAGTAGCCATCACCAATTCGGCTAAACTAAGATATTTATAGCCCCTAACCAACAAAAAAACTCATTAGATGACAGTCTGATAACATATTTATGGTATGGGATAGGTTTTGTTAGAAAAAAGTGCATATTTCAGGTAGATGGCATAGGTTACAATTGCACCCACCGTCACAAATGGAATAGAAAAACTACTTAGAGCAACGTGTTTACCTACTTACTAATCATCAAACATTTCGTAAAAATACACAGCATACACGAATCGAAAGACACAGATCCTGTGAATACAGACAATATTTCAGATTTTCTAAGTGTCTTACAGCGAAAACACAATAAATCGTTATATTAGCGTAGCACATAGCACATAGCAGCCCAGCATTGATTCTAGCCAAAGTGAGCGATAAAAGTCAACATCGCCAAAAGATATTAATTTTTTCACTAACCTTCTCAGAATTCTTCCGATGACACTCCTGTAACATCATATTACACATTCCATATAGAGTTTGATCGCAAATGTTTATATTTAGCCACCAAAATCATGGTTAGACAATGTGAAATGTAGACAAGCTGGTCAGAAAAAGTCCTTGCGCCACTTAGACAGTGATCTACTCTTATACATAAATACTCATAAACGTGACTAAAAAATATAGGGTGGACAGGGATTGATAGACAATTTAATTCTTAATACAATTGCGGAATAACATTTTTTAATTTATCCTTACTTTTCAATACAGTTTGCGCCTAGCGAAGCTACGTCATAAAACATGGCGTCCTAAGCCACTAAAATGTTTCGACAGAAACACGATTTATCATAATAAAAATGTCCTACCTTGAGCTGTTCTTCCATCAGTATCTTGGGCAAAGGATCCTTTCTTGAGAGCAATCGTCTTTTGGTGGAAAGCTGTCCTCTTGCCATGTGGAAATGCCTACTGCGTTCGGGATGAACTGAAAAGCGTGCCCAACTATTCACATCGTTGCAAAAATAAATGTCCCAAAATCGCACTAAACGGATATAAATTGCTATAAAACGCTTTAAATTAACTACCTTATGATGTTTTTAACTCCCATAACGAGTAGAAACATGACCCGAGTAATATTACCCCCTTCACTAATGCTTGGAACAGGAGCGGGCCGGTGTCCTCTAGGCGCATGACGCAGCTCCAAAAGAATGACTAGCTTCAGGGTTTTTTCATTTGTGGGGCCCGTGAACGCGCAATCGACCCCATTGGAATCGTCATCACGTAAAGGCATCCAGGGGAAGACGTAAGAAGTGTCCGTATAGTCATAGCAATATCAGTGCCGTTTTAACTGACTTCAGAACAGTGGCCAACATTTCTGAAATCTGAATCCATGTCAGGGAAATTGCTGTAGAATGGGCTCTGTTCCACTTAGAGACAAAATTTCAACTCCTATAGAAACTATAGACTGTTTTCTATCCAATAATAATAATAATATGCATATTGTACGATCAAGGATTTTGTGGGAAGCCGTTTCAAAAATTACCCAATTAGCATAAATAGTCTAAACAGCGCCCCCATCCCCAACAGGTTAATCACTAACCTTGACCAACTTCATCAGATGACAGTCTTATAACATCATGTTACACAATACACTTATGTTTTGTTCGAAAATGTGCATATTTTGAGCTGCAAACCGTAGTTATACGTTGTGAATATGTAGCATCGATTCACCAAATTATCCGGAGCTATTTTGGACAGTCACCTAATCTGACCAAAGAACTCATCATAAACTTTACTAAAAAATACATGTTGGACAGCAAATGAAAGATACACTAGTTCTTAATGCAATCGCCTTGTTCGATTTAAAAAAATAACTTTACCATAACAAACAGCTTACGTTATAGCGAGACAGCACCCGCAAAAAGGAAGGAAAATAGGACTAAACATTTTCCACAGAAATACGAAAAAACATCATAAATGGTTCTTACTTTTGCTGAGCTTCCATCAGAATCTTGTACAAGGAGTCCTTTGTCCAGAATAAATCGTTGTTTGGTTTTAGAATGTCCTCTTCTCCTGTCGAATTAGCAACCTTAGCTAGCCAAGTGGCGCGAAGATGTCCATCTTCACCTAACGCAGAGATTATGTATTTTCTGCTGGCTGCCTCACCAACACAGAAAGCACTGAGCTAGGCTGGAACACCTGCATTTTGGAGCTGCCTTACACAGAACCCAAACCGGCTGCGCGTGTGCGCCATCGTGTGCCATTGTATATGGTGATCGCATCTAAACTTTCATTGTATTACCACGACTACCGGCAAAACAGTTCGTCTTTCAATCACCCACGTGGGTATAACCAATGAGGAGATGGCACATGGGTACCTGCTTCTATAAACCAATGAGGAGATGGGAGAGGCAGAACTTGTAGCGAGATCTGCGTCAGAAATAGGAATGAGTTCTATTTTAGCCCTTGGCGTCGCAGACGCTCGTTGGCGCGCGCGAACAGTGTGGGTGCATTAACATGGATTTCTTAATGTATTTTGTGAGCGGTGTCCGGACCTGGTCAGCATGTTACTGAAGAAAGCAACATTTTTTAAATGACATGTGAAACAGGCAACAACAACTAAAAAACAAAAACAATTTTGCTAAACAGGTGGGGCTCAGAGCTTCACCTGGCCTGAATGATGGGTTGCCACTGTTTGCACTACTGTACTGTATGTTAAACCAATTGTAAGGAATAAATAAAGAAACTGTCAAAATACAGTAAAATCTAAATCATCAAGTCAAGAAACAAATCAAGTCAAGAAACAAATGCTCCCTTGCGAAAACAGGACTCTGCTGGAATGTCACCTCAGGCCTCCTGCCATACCTGGAGAAGGGCCTTACGTTCATGGGGTTTGCGATCATACATCTTCCACTGCCATGCTGAAAATATCTTGAGAAATGGGGAATATGGTGGGAGATGGATAATTGTAAACCTGTCATGGTCATGGAACCAGTTGCTGAGCAGCACAATGGAAACTAGCGTCCATAATTGGAACATACATTTTCTGCTCAGGATCACCTGGCCCTCTCTGCTATGGCTGAAAAACATTGTCATGTAAGATATTCAGAAAATTAAGGAGATGGGCAGTGTTGTATGGTTTTAGGGTGGCATGGGGGTGGCTCATAGCTGGGCATATGGTGACATTTCTACCGCGCTGACTAGGTACCTCAATGATGATGCGTTGACCAATGTTGTTCCTTCCTCTCCTCCTCTTCGCTAAATTGAATCCAGCCTTATCTATGAATATGAGTTCCTGGGGGATGGGACTTGCATCCAACTCCATGATTCTCTGAAATGACACTAAATACTGTAATTGCTTTATATTAAAGTTCACTGGCAACATCAATGAGTCTCTAATGTTTCAAGAGTGTAATACTAGTACATTACTTACTTGCACATATTCATACTGTTTATCCTTCACTCTTTGGAAATTCCTTTCAAAAGGGGCTCTGTAGATTTGCTTCATCCAGAGATGGTGTTTCTTAAGGATGCAAACTGTGGTTGATAAACTCACTCTGATGTTATGAAAGATGGCAGGGTTTTCAATCATCTGTTGTTGGATTTCCCACAGTCTTATGGCATTATTTTCAACTACCATTTGCACAATGGCAGCCTCCTTTTAGTCTGTAAATAGACGCGTTCTACCAACGTGGTGGTCGTCTTTCAGTTCTACAAAAACAAAATAGCATACAGTGCAGTAAACACTACAGTAATACAGTATACAAGTTAAACATGTTATCAAAGTAGTATTGCTCCCAATTTCACACATACAGTAATACATTAAACATTAAACATTTACAGTATGTATTGGAATCTACTGTCTTTACTGTGCTTTATGTTGTACTACTGTCACGTTCCTGACCTATTTATGTTAGTTTGTTATGTGTGTTAGTTGGTCAGGACGTGAGGTTGGGTGGGCATTCTATGTTTTCTGTTTCTGTGTTGGTTTTGGGTTGCCTGGTATGGCTTTTAATTAGAGGCAGGTGTTTGGCGTTCCTCTAATTAAGAGTCATATTTAGGTAGGCGTTGTCACAGTGTTCGTTGTGGGTGATTGTCTTCCGTGTCTGTGTAATTGTTTGCACCATACGGGACTGTTACGGTTTGTTCGGTTTGTGTAGTCTAATTGTCCTATTCGTGCGTTCTTCTTGTTTTATGTAAGTTCGTCGTATAGGTCTGTCTTCACCGTTTTGTTGTTTTGTTAGTTTATACAAGTTCGTGTCTTTGTTAAATAAATATGTGTTCAAACTTCGCTGCGCCTTGGTTCCCTCAATACTCCTCCTCTTCCGAAGATGAAGAGGAGGAGGAATGCCGTTACAGAATCACCCACCAATCCAGAGCCAAGCAGCGGAGTAAATGGAGTAAGGGACAGGAAAAGAAGGAGGAATGGACTTGGGACGATATATTGGACGGGAAAGGTTGCTACACATGGGAGGAGATCCTGGCTGGTAGGGATCGCCTCCCATGGGAACAGCTGGAGGCACTGAGGAGAGCAGAGGCTACCGGAGAGAAGAACCGGAGTTATGAGGGAACACGTCTGGCACGGAAGCCCAAAAAGCCCGTGAGTAACACCCAAAAATTTCTTGGGGGGGGACTAAGAGGTAGTGGGCCAAGGGCAGGTAGGAGACCTGCGCCCACTTCCCAGGCTTACCGTGGAGAGCGGGAGTATGGGCAGGCGCCGTGTTACGCAGTAGAGCGCACGGTGTCTCCTGTACGAGTGCATAGCCCAGTGCGGGTTATTCCACCTCCCCGCACTGGTAGGGCTAGATTGGGTATTGAGCCAGGTGTCATGAGGCCGGCTCAACGCGTCTGGTCTCCAGTGCGTCTCCTCGGGCCGGCATACATGGCACCTGCCTTACGCATGGTTTCCCCGGTTCGCCTACATAGCCCGGTGCGGGTTATTCCACCTCCCCGCACTGGTCGGGCGACCGGGAGCATTCAACCAGGTAAGGTTGGGCAGGCTCAATGCTCAAGAGTGCCAGTACGCCTCCACGGTCCGGTATTTCCTGCGCCACCTCCCCGCCCCAGCCTAGTACCTACAGTGCCTACACTACGCACTAGGCTACCAGTGCGTCTCCTGAGCCCAGTTCCTCCTCCACGCACTCTCCCTGTATTGCGTGTATCCAGTTCGGTGCCTCCAGTTCCGGCACCACGCACTAAGCCTCCTGTGCGTCTCCAGAGCCCTGTACACACTGTTTCTTCTCCCCCTACTAATCCTGATGTGCTTGTCCTCAGCCCGGTGTCACCAGTGCCGGTACCACGCACCAGGTATAGAGTGGGCTTTGAGAGTACAGTGTGCCCTGTCCCTGCTCCCCGCACTAGTATGAAGGTGCGTGTCCTTAGCCCGGTGCCTCCAGTTCCGGCACCACGCACCAGGTCTACAGTGCGCCTTATCCGGCCAGAGCCATCCGTCTCACCAGCGCCATCTGAGCCATCCGTCTCCCCAGCGCCATCTGAGCCATCCGTCTCCCCAGCGCCGTCTGAGCCATCCGTCTGCAATGAGCCTGCAAAGCCGCCCGTCTGCCATGAGCCTGCAAAGCCGCCCGTCTGCCATGAGCCTACAGAGCCGCCCGCCAGACAGGAGCCACTAGAGCCGCCCGCCAGACAGGAGCCGCTAGAGCCGCCCGTCAGACAGGATCTGCCAGAGCCGCCAACCAGACAGGATCTGCCAGAGCCGCCAACCAGACAGGATCTGCCAGAGCCGCCAACCAGACAGGATCTGCCAGAGCCGCCAACTAGACAGGATCTGCCAGAGCCGCCAACCAGACAGGATCTGCCAGAGCCGCCAGCCAGCCATGAGCGTCGAGAGCCGTCAGCCTGCCATGAGCGTCGAGAGCCGTCAGCCTGCCATGAGCGTCGAGAGCCGTCAGCCTGCCATGAGCGTCGAGAGCCGTCAGCCTGCCATGAGCGTTGAGAGCCGTCAGCCTGCCATGAGCTTCGAGAGCCGTCAGCCTGCCATGAGCGTCGAGAGCCGTCAGCCAGCCATGAGCGTCGAGAGCCGTCAGCCTGCCTTGAGCGTCCAGATTCGTCAGTCAGCCAGGAGCTGCCCTTCAGCCAGAAATGGCTATATACCCAGAACTGCCCCTCAGTCCAGAGCTGTCTCTCTGTCCGAAGCTGCCTTTCAGTCCGGAGTTGCCCCTCTATTATGATCTCCCTCTCTTTCTTGATCTACCTCTTTATTCTTATCTATCCCTCTGTCTTGATTTATTCCTCTGTCCCGGTGCTGTCCCTGTCATGGATGTTACAAAGAGGATTTTGTGGGATATGGGTGGACATTGTTAGGGGTAGATGGAGGTTGGGATTGACTATGGTGGGGTGGGGACCTCGCCCGGAGCCTGAGCCACCACCGTGGTTAGATGCCCACCCAGACCCTCCCCTAGACTTTGGGCTGGTGCGCCCGGAGTTCGCACCTTATGGGGGGGGTTATGTCACGTTCCTGACCTATTTATGTTAGTTTGTTATGTGTGTTAGTTGGTCAGGACGTGAGGTTGGGTGGGCATTCTATGTTTTCTGTTTCTGTGTTGGTTTTGGGTTGCCTGGTATGGCTCTTAATTAGAGGCAGGTGTTTGGCGTTCCTCTAATTAAGAGTCATATTTAGGTAGGCGTTGTCACAGTGTTCGTTGTGGGTGATTGTCTTCCGTGTCTGTGTAATTGTTTGCACCATAAGGGACTGTTACGGTTTGTTCGGTTTGTGTAGTCTAATTGTCCTATTCGTGCGTTCTTCTTGTTTTATGTAAGTTCGTCGTATAGGTCTGTCTTCACCGTTTTGTTGTTTTGTTAGTTTATACAAGTTCGTGTCTTTGTTAAATAAAAATGTGTTCAAACTTCGCTGCGCCTTGGTTCCCTCAATACTCCTCCTTTTTGGTCGAAGAGGAGGAGGACCGCCGTTACAACTACTGTCAAGTAGTAAAAGTAGTAGATCCAGTGTCTGCAGTACATACTGTACCTATTCTCATTTTGAAATGATCCAGATGATGGATGCTACGGTGAAGCAGCTCAGATTGGGCTGCACTCTCTGCCCAGCCTCTCTCAAGGTCAAACCATGGTCGACCCCATGGTCCACCACAGTCGCTCAAAATTCATCAGAGATTAGTCTTCTTGTTCTTGGTCTTGGTCTTCCTCCACCTCCACCTCCACCTCTCGTTGCCTAGTTTGCTTCCATTGTTCTCCAAACACAGGAGAACTCACCTGTGACCTTTGTATCCATACCAAAGGTCTGATTGCAAAGTGAACATTTATGCAATTAGTGTTTGCATAGTGAAAGTGATCAATTTGTAATTGAACTTAGCTTGTTGAAAAGTGTTGCTTTTCATTTGCACACAAGAGATTTTAGTTGTGAATGTTGTGCCAACGGTGGAGAATTGTGTGGTGTTTTGCCAAATGTTGGTTATAGAATTGCAATCTGAGTGTAAAGCAAAATATGTGCCAGTAGTATTGCAGATTTTATGTATGTTTCTGCTAAATGAGTTACAGGTTTGTGTCATATTGTGCCTCATGGGCCAATTTTAGTGTGGAAACAATTGGGAAAACTGTAAAAGAAAAGAAGACGAAGTTCCCTTACGTTGATTACTTTTTGCAAATCCAATCAGTTTTCATGTTGATTCAACGACATCGCACTGATTACTTTAGTTGAAATTACGTGGAAACAATGTTGATTTGACCAGTTTTTGCCCAGTGGGTTGTGATATTTCGAGGACAATTGTGAGGGTGTCTGGACTGATCTCTGTGCCGAATACGTCACTGAATGTCACAGGACAGGAGCGTTCTTTATGAGGATTAATTGAAAGGCAGCAAGGGATAGACCATAAACAAACAGAGAGGAATTGATTTTGTCTATGAGAAATGTCAGGCTATGTCTGTTCGCTTGAAAATACACTATGACAAGCCAGGGGACTGATGTGCTTTTTATCACATTTATATACCTCAAAAGTTATGTTTATAACTTAAATCACAATCGGTTGGTGTCAATACGTAAGAACTTTCCTGTGTCCACAGTGCAGTATATGGGAATGTAAGACATGTCTTTTAATCTGTACTGTAGCATCATCACCTAACCAATCAGCTCAGTATATATCAGGTCATTGCTATTTAGATCATCCTCTATCTGTGTTCAATCAGATTAAAGGCCCAGTGCAGTCAAAAATGTGATTTCCTGTGTTTTATACATATTTCCACACTATGAGGTTTGAATAATACTGTGAAATTGAGGAAAATGATCATAATGCCCTTTTAGTGTAAGAGCTGTTTGAAAAGACCACCTGACATTTCTGCCTGTTTTGATGGGATGGGTATTTTGCATCCTATGGTGATATCACGAGACTGCCAAAGTGATACATTAGTTAATAGACCAATAAGAAAGCGAGTTCCAAACCTAGTTTTCAGTTTTCCCTTCCCCACACAGACCACTCCCAGACAGTCCTAGCAAAATTCTTGCTTGAGAAATCTCTGCTAACAAGCAATTTGTTTTGGTTGAACATTTTTATTTAAAGCAATCACAGTAAGGCACTTAATTGGGACTCAGAAATGATTTGATATTGAGATTAAAAAAACAGCTGCATTGGACCTTTAAGTATTTAAGGCTGCCATTTTACGTCCCTCTCCTCCCATGATGTTGTATGTTAGCTGTTTGGTTTCATTGTACTGAGGGAGACAGTGAGAGAGTGGTGGACAGAGAGAAAAAAAGAGAGAAAGCAAAAGAAAGAGAGAGATAAAGAAAGAGAGAGAGAAGGAGAGCAATCACAGGCAGTAAAATAATACATTTACATATCAAGGGAGATGGGAATGGCTGAGAACACCCTCCTTCCATCTTCAATTTAGCACAGATGGGGAGGTTGCTGAAACCGGCAGTGCGGTTTATTCTCTCTCCCTCTTCCTCCCTTCCTCTCTCTCTCTTTGTGCCATCGTCTCTCTGTCCCCGACACTCCCCTCTCCCTGCCTCTCCCTCCGTCTCTGCAGTATCTCTCTTCCAGTACAGAGGATCAGCTTGGGTTCACAGTGCTCTGTGGGCATGTCCATTAAAAAGTAGTGGTGCCATTAGCGATGCGGTTCATTTACTATGGCAGGGCTGTAAATCAGCCGTCACAGATGCCAGAGTCTATACAGAGTTTCAGTTCCAGCCATTAGACCAAGTCCTAGAGCCCATCCCTCCCCCGCTTTACTGTATGCCTCTCTCTATTGCTCTCTGCCCCCCCCCCCCCCCCTCTCTCGCTCTCTGTCTAGGGCACTGAGATTTACCTAGCGTTATGATCCGTTTCCTCCCTTCTTTGCTCTACTGAAGCCTGATTACTCTGCCAGTACACCGGGTGGCGCTGTAATTCTTGTATTGTGTTACCCCTGAATCCCTCCAGTGAACAGATCTAATGGTGTCTACGTGTGGTAATGATTCGCTCTCATCATATTTCAATAGACCTTTATTGAGTCAAACATAAATATGTCACCCCCTGTGATGCAATCACTGTAGCATCAGTAAATTATTCATTTGACCTTGAGAATCTCAAAACAAGACTGAGGACAGAGCTGGTGAACTGGCTACATCCGAATGGCACTTTCCTAGCCTTGATAAGCCTTATTTAAGAATTACTAGTTGAATTTGCCAGTGAAGGCATGGGACGAAGAGAGGAAGAGTGAAGGAGAATGCACAAAGAAGAATAGTGTATGTATTCGCCTGGCAATTTTCCTGTTCGCTGCAGACATAATTATTTGATTTCTGAGTAACAATAAAGGATTAATGTATACAGAGTGAGTCGGTGTTCTGGAGCCGCTGAAGGTTACCGCTGGAGTGTCTGCTTGATTTACAGCGTGGTTTGGCAAAGAGCTGTTCCTTGGCACTGCCAGCCCACCTCTCCATATGCACAACCTTCTCCCTCTCTCGTTCTAAGCCCAGGGACTGGCCGCTCTGCTCTGTTCCTCACCACTCACTTCATTATAATTTTCCTCAGCGGTCGATGCGGCAGTAAAACAGTTGTGACTATATGGAGTACAGCTACGACCGGAAGCAACTTTTTGTAGCAGGTAGGGTAGCCTTTTAACTAACCCTAACCTCTTTCCTAACCTAACCTAATTTCCCTGACCTGCCACGTTAATTCTCCTAACCTGCTGCGTAAGTTCTCCTAACCTGCTACATAAAATCACTTCCAGTCGTAGCTGTATACCACGTAGTCAAAACCAAGTGAGGCGAGGAACGTTGGAAAGGTGAAGCACGTTGAAGAAGACTAGCTGCAGACTGATGGCTCTGTGATCAGGTGCTCTGACCTCACTGGTTAGAAGCCCCTGCCAAAGCAGATGCCATTGCCATGAATCACACTCATTTGGGATGGTTGTCCCCCACTCTCTGTGGTTACGTGATTAAATCAGAGCCCTGCAACAGCTTGTTTGAAACTTAGGCCCATTGGAGAGGCAGGCAGGTATCTGGCTCACAGGTTTGTACACACAGGTATGAACAGATGCCTTGACTTCACATGTGTTTGTTTTGGCATAGGGGGCCTCCAATATCAAAAGCTGTTAGATAGAACGGCTGCCCTGATGGTGATGCCTGCCATCTATCACCTTATCCCTTAGTTGGTCAGTCATGCTCTGTGGCGAAATAAACACAGATGGTACACTCAAACAATGAAGCATTGCAAGGGGCATGGCATAAGAACGTGTTCATACCATCCCACCTCTTACATAGGAACAGTCAGTATCAGTCTTATTAAAATACTTTTTTACGCTGATTGTAACTTTTTTTTAACATAATGTCTCCGCCATCATTACCTATGAACGAAAGTAGCTTATGGAGATCGGAACAGCGATCACGATTTGGATAACAATTTCAACTTCAATGAGTCGGCAACTCTAGACCTCTAGACCTCTAGACCCCAACTCTATACCTATACACATTGACTCTGTACCGGTACCCCCTGTATATAGCCTCATTATTTTTATGTTATTGGGTTACTTTTGAAAAATATTTTTGAGACAATCTTATCAACGGGACCTGAAGAACTGTATTACGCTGTACTACACGGAGTTGCGGCTGAACAAGGACATGCATAATATACATCTCGCTGGCTTGTCCATGCATCGTCGGCAGCTTCGGGTAAGATGAGAGGGGAGGTGTCAAATCAAATCAAATTTATTTGTCACATACACATGGTTAGCAGATGTTAATGCAAGTGTAGCGAAATGCTTGTGCTTCTAGTTCCGACCATGCAGTAATATCTAACAAGTAATTTAACCTAACAATTTCACAACAACTACCGTATACACACAAGTGTAAAGGAATGAATACGAATATGTGCATAAAAAATATATAAATGAGTGTTGGCCGAACGGCATAGGCAAGATGCAGTAGATGGTATAGAGTACAGAATATACATATGAGATGAGTGATGTAGGGTATGAGAACATTATATAAAGGGGCATTGTTTAATGTGGCAAGTGATACATTTAATTACATCAAGATGGCAAGATGCAGTAGATGGTATAGCGTACAGTATATACATATGAGATGAGTAATGTAGGTTATGTAAACATTATATAATATAAAGTGGCTAGTGATAAATTGATTACATACATTTTTCCATTATTAAAGTGTCTGGAGTTGAGTCAGTATGTTGGCAGCAGCCACTCAATGTTAGTGATGGATGTTTAACAGTCTGATGGCCTTGAGATAGAAGCTGTTTTTCAGTCTCTCGGAACCCCGCTTTGATGTACCTGTACTGACCTCGACTTCTGGATGATAGCGGGGTGAACAGGCAGTGGCTCGGGTGGTTGTTGTCCTTGATGATCTTTTAGGCCTTCCTGTGACATCGGGTGGTGTAGGTGTCCTGGAGGGCAGGTAGTTTGCACCCGGTGATGCGTTGTGCAGACCTCACTACCCTCTGGAGAGCCTTACGGTTGTGGGTGTAGCAGCTGCCGTACCAGGCTATGATACAGCCCAACAGGATGCTCTCGATTGTGCATCTGTAGAAGTTTGTGTGTGTTCCTGGTGACAAGCCGAATTTCTTCAGCCTCCTGATGTTGAAGAGGCGCTGCTGCGCCTTCTTCACCACACTGTCTGTGTGGGTGGACCATTTCAGTTCGTCTGTGATGTGTACGCCGAGGAACTTAAAACTCTCCACTCGCTCCACTACTGTCCCGTCGATATAGATAGGGGGCTGCTCCCTCTGCTGTTTCCTGAAGGCCACGATCATCTCCTTTGTTTTGTTGAAATTGAATGTGAGGTTATTTTCCTGACACCACACTCCGAGGGCCCTCACCTCCTCCCTGTAGGCCGTCTCGCTGTTGTTGGTAATCAAGCCTACCACTGTAGTGTCGTCCGCAAACTTGATGATTGAGTTGGAGGCGTGCATCGCCACGCAGTCGTGGGTGAACAGGGAGTACAGGAGAGGGCTGAGAACGCACCCTTGTGGGGACCCAGTGTTGAGGATCAGCGGGGTGGAGATGTTGTTACCTACCCTCACCACCTGGGGGCGGCCCGTCAGGAAGTCCAGGACCCAGTTGCACAGGGCGGGGTCGAGACCCAGGGTCTCGAGCTTAATGACGAGTTTGGAGGGTACTATGGTGTTAAATGCTGAGCTGTAATCGATGAACAGCATTCTTACATAGGTATTCCTCTTGTCCAGATGGGTTAGGGCAGTGTGTAGTGTGATGGCGATTGCGTCGTCTGTGGACCTATTGGGGCGGTAAGCAAATTGGAGTGGGTCTAGGGTGTCAGGTAGGGTGGAGGTGATATGGTCCTTGACTAGTCTCTCAAAACATCTCATGATGACGGAAGTGAGTGCTACAGGGCAGTAGTCATTTAGCTCAGTTACCTTAGCTTTCTTGGTAACAGGAACAATGGTGGCCCTCTTGAAGCATGTGGGAACAGCAGACTGGAATAAGGATTGATTGAATATGTCCATAAACACATCAGCCAGCTGGTCTGCGCATGCTCTGAGGACGTGGCCGGGGATGCCGTCTGGGCCTGCATCCTTGCGAGGGTTAACACGTTTAAATGTTTTACTCACGTTGGCTACAGTGAAGGAGAGTCCGCAGGTTTTGGTAGCGGGCCTTGTCAGTGGCACTGTATTGTCCTCAAAGCGAGCAAAAAAGTTGTTTAGTCTGTCTCGGAGCAAGGCATCGTGATCCGCGACAGGGCTGGTTTTTCTTTTGTAGTCCGTTATTGACTGTAGACCCTGCCACATACCTCTCGTGTCTGATCCGTTGAATTGTGACTGCACTTTGTCTCTGTACTGACGCTTAGCTTGTTTGATTGCCTTGAGGAGGGAATAGCTACACTGTCTGTTTTCGGTCATGTTTCCGGTCACCTTGCCCTGATTAAAAGCAGTAGTTTGTGTGTTCAGTTTTGCGCGAATTCTGCCATCAATCCATGGTTTCTGGTTGGGGAATGTTTTAATAGACGCTGTGGGTACAACATCACCGATGCACTTGTTAATAAACTTGCACACCGAATCAGCGTATTAATCAATGTTGTTGTTCGTTGAAATGCGGAACATATCCCAGTCCACGTGATCGAAGCAATCTTGAAGTGTGGAATCCGATTGGTCGGACCAGCATTGAACAGACCTGAGCGCGGGTGCTTCCTGTTTTAGTTTCTGTCAATAGGCGGGAAGCAACAAAATGGAGTCAATGTCAGCTTTTCCGAAGGGAGGGCGGGGGAGGGCCTTATATGCGTTGCGGAAGTTAGAATAACAGTGGTCTAGGGTTTTGCCAGCCCTGGTAGCACAATCAATATGCTGATAGAATTTGGGGAGCCTTGTTTTCAGATTAGTCTTGTTAAAATCCCCGGCTACAATAAATGCAGCCTCAGGATATGTGGTTTCCAGTTTACAATGAAGTTCTTTCAGGGCCGTCGATGTGTCTGCTTGGGGGGGGGGGAATATACACGACTGTGATTATGATCGAAGAGAATTCTCTTGGTAGATAATGCGGTCGGCATTTGATTGTGAGGAATCCTAAGTCAGGTGAACAAAAGGACTTGAGTTCCTGTATGTTGTTATGATCACACCACGTCCTTCTTACCAGAGAGATGCTTGTTTCTGTTGGCACTGGTGTTGTTAAGGAAGTCTCACGTTTTTGCTTGACCGAGTTAGAATACCTCATGATATGCTGTAGACCATACTATTTACAAAGAGTTTTCAACTATTCAACTATAATGTCAACATGTTTTTAGACATTTTTACAAATTCATTAAACATCTAAAGTTGAAATGACTTTAGTCAATAAGTATTCAACCTCTTTGTTATGGCAAGCCTAAATAAGTTCAGGAGTAAAAATCGGCTTAATAGTTCACATAATAACTTGCATGAACTCACTTTGTGTGCAATAGTAGTGTTTAACATCTCTATACCCCACACATATAATTATCTGTACGGTAACAAATAACATTTGATTTGATTAGCAAAAAGTATTTGCGTGCCGGGTTCAAAAAGCATACGCTGAAATATTCTTTACCTTTTTATGTATTTTTTTAGCAGCAGCAGTTGTCAGAGAAAACGGACGCGTTTTGGTGACAGCCTTCGTCAGCATTTCATCCAAACGCTAATGAAGGCTGTCACCAAAAGTCACGTCCGTTTGCTACGTTAAAAAAAATGCCATTTGTTGGTGGATACTTCTGTCTTAAAGGGTCTGCATGGTCAATCCAAGGTCTGAAGTGGCAGTACAGCATTTACTGCAATGCAGCCTTCGCAGACTTTGGGGCTTTCATACTTGCACTTACAGTAGCATAGCAGAACAGAGCTATTGTGAAGTAAGTTGTCAAGGAAGTGAGTTTGTGTTTATACAGGACGTACCGCACTCACCTACGGTCAACCAATCATGTGAATGTGGAGCTATACGGAGCCCTCCGCATTGTTATGAAATTTGAGAGGCACATGGCGATGCAGTACCGAGATTGATTTGGCCTCTGCATGCCCCCGGAGGCTCCGATATTGTGTCATACCCTCCATACGAAGCCTCCGGCCACAGTTTTGGATGAAGCATAAATTGGGATTATGACAGAGCTCTCCAGCCCTGTTTCTGGAGAGATAACGTCCTCTAGGTTTTTGCTCAAACACCAATCTAGCGCACCTGATTATAATAATTAGCTGGTTGATAAGATTAATCAGGTTAGTTACAAGGGTAGGAGCAGGGGTTGGAGTGAAAACCTCCAGGAGGGTAGCTTTCCAGGAACAGGGTTGATATTGTATTAATGTGATCTTGTTATGAATCACACTGCAATACTCATGAAATTGAATGACTGTTTTTTATAAAGGTGTTGTGAATGTCTTACTGTATGCTCAAGGACAGACAATTCCAGGAAGATGCTATTATATTATAATATATGCCATTTAGTATAAACTTTTATCCAAAGCGACTTACAGTCATGCGTGCATACATTTGACGTATGAGTGGACCCGGGAGTCATACCCACTACCCCGGCGTTACAAGCACCATGGTCTACCAACTGCACTAAAAAAGGACCACAAAGGACCACAAAGAGGTGACTCAATGTTAGCAGACAACAGGATGCCTATTGATGTATAAAACATTTGTATAACAACAGAGCAGGAAATGCAGTGTTAAGGTCACAGGAAGTGTAGTCATGACGTATATAGTCATGACTATTTAACAGGGCAAGGGGTCCCGGGGAGGACAAGCGTATAGTTCAAAGTGTTTCCTGTTTGTTGCCCCTGTTGGATGTGTGTCTGCTTCATTATCAAACCGACTAATTATCCAAGAGAGACACCTCTTTGTCTCCCTGTGAACTGGAGCAGTAAGGACTGTTAGGGATGTGTGCACCCCTCCCTAATTAACAACAGACTGACTGACGGTTAACGCACTCCTTTGTTGTTTGCAGACTCTCAGCTAATGCGTCTGTCTCGGCACTCAGCATTCAAAGCTCATTATTATGCTCCGTTTGAAGAAAAAAACATTATCAGGGGTTCACAGCAAAGCTGTAAAACCTATTGTTATTCTTAGATAAAAAAAAAAAACGTTCTTTCTAATTTGGCACACAGAAACTAGAGGCCATGAGTAACTTGGTCGAAAAGAATGGCACCGAAAAGTGGCACTGTTATAAACAGTCTCACTTAAACCCTCATATCTGCCGCCCAGTTTGGTGTAGAGACAAAAAACATGATGAGCCATGTTAAGTTTGACATTGATATCTTAAAAAATGAGGAAACTATTAATTAACAATTAACATTTTGACTATAACTCTAATGCTTAAAATAATCCTAAAAAAATTATAATGGGCAAAAATTCACTCCAAATTTGGTCTTTGGACTCATCACAATAGTCCCTAAAGAGTTTGAGAAAATAACATTGATGCATTCAAAGATGGCCACACTATTCCATATGCTAATATGCTAAAATATGCTAAAAATACTTTGCTGCAGGAGGGGGACATGTGTTTTTGGGAGATGCTGGTTTATTGCATATCCGGTCTGGAAATTTCCTTTCATAGAATACCCAGAGGCAAAGTCTTTAATATCCATTGGGTAATTAGTTGAGGCTTCTTGGGTGTGTGACGTTACTCCGAGGCCTTATCAAAACACTAAACATGGCAGAGAGTTTCTCTCTCCTCGGATCTCAAACCAGTAGTTACCACCAACTTCAATGACAGATAACTTAAAATTAAAAGACAAATCTAACATTCCCACAGTTCAATAACATTGGTGCTGAGGAACAGTCTAGCTACAGTGTTTGAGTCATCTCAGATGTTTTCTTGTAAAACAGCTCAGCTAGCTAGCGAAATGCTAATTCATGACGCTAGCTAGCTAATGCGTTAGCTAGAGTGCTTTTAGACTCTGGAGCTCATGGGGGCTTCAGGAGTCAGTTGGCTAGATGATTCCACCATGGGCAACAACAATGGCCTACTGGAACTGAACCGATGGACATGGGGCAATGAAATTTGGTATGTAAACATTATGTTTATGTCCTTAGAAGCTGTGTGAATAGAACGTCACTGAAACCTTAACCGTTGCCCAATTATGTGGTCTGAACATAGTGAAAATAGGCAAAAAAAATCTGTAAAATTAAAAACTGGAAGTCCTGCCGGCTGTGCGGTCAGTGTATTACAGCTGTGAGAGTGTATTGAAGTATTTTGGAATGCTAATGTGGAGTGTACCAACTGAGATTAAAATCAACATGGTAATGCTTTCATTTATTTAAATTTTTGCTGTTCCTGATTTTCTGGAACCCTGAAGTTTTGAACGAAAGATACAGAGATTTCTGAGCATGTGCAGGATCTTCTGCATGCCTCCCCCTCCGAGTCCTTTCAGCTGCTGCTCAGTGCTCACTCAATCCGTGACTCTGCAGCCGTTTGTTCAAACAAACTTAGTTCTTTGTCTGTTGTAGGAGTAATCAAAGCAAACATAAGCACGACACAACAGCCAGTCTAGCGATTTCAAGTATTTTTTTTAGGAGGGGAGTTAGCCTACATGCAGCTATGTAGGCAAGCTATACGTACACAGCATATCAACAAGCAAGATAGGCAGTCAATTGCGATTTAATGTGCAAACATTGGCTATTGTGAGGCAGACATATTTTTTTCAGCAACTCTGGCTACAGTATATGGCAGCATATAAGGATAAAGATTACATCACCACATAAAACACTGATTGTGTGTAAAATGTAATTAAATAACACATTCGGATCCTCATTTTGAGAAATACATTTCCAGAGGGGCGGGACTGGGGTGGGACAGGGGCGGGGCAAGCCGCAAAAACTACGTATTTGTAACCTAGGCATTCACTGATTGCACATAAAGGAAGATAGTTCCTACATGATAGAGTGCTTGCTTTGTTATTCAACTGATCTTGAGTTCTTTCTGTCATCCTATGAACCCGTTCACTGCTGCTCGCAGCTATATTTTGGGAGATGTTACTCTTTTGGTGTCCAGGCTCTTTACTGATCTGTTCCATTGCTAGACATTGGGGGCTCGACTTCCCGTCTTTGAATTTCCTTTAGGACAGATTCTGTTTGTGCTCCAATAATACTTTTGCATGTTATGTGATTGAAATTCTGCCTTTAATGCGGGTGATGTTGTCTGATCCAATGGTGGTGTAGAATTTGTTGTGCTTTCCGAGTTCATCATTAGCTGCCGCTCTGCCTGATATAAATCGCTCGACTCTGAGGCTCTCATTTGAAGCTGAGAGGCAGAAGGGGGATAATCCCGGGCTAGCCACAGCTGCTCAGATTAAAGCGATGCTCCAGAACCTTTGTTCCAGTAGTTTTGAAAATCAGGACCGGAATGATGCAGGAGTTTACAGGGCTGAAGCCCCTGGGCCCCGGCCCGTAGGGGGCCCGAGAGGCAAAAAATAAATAAATATATACCGTATACACTGAGTGTACAAAACATTAGGAACACCAGCTCTTTCCATGACAGACTGACCAGGTGAATCCAGGTGAAAGCTATGATACCTTATTTATTAAACCCACTTCAATCAGTGTAGACTAACGGGAAAATACAGGTTAAAGAAGGATTTTTAATCCTTGAGACCATTGAGACATACTGTAGATTGTGTATGTGTGCCATTCAGAGGGTGAATGGACAAGACAGAATATTTAAGTGCCTTTGAACAGGGTATGGTACTAGGTACCAGGCGCACTGGTTTGAGTGTGTCAAGAACTGCAACGCTGCTGGATTTTTCACGCTCAACAGTTTCCTGTGTGTATCAAAAATGATCCACCACCCAAAGAACATCCAGCCAACTTGACACAACTGTGGGAGGCATTGGAGTCAACATGGGCCAGTATCCCTGTGGAACGCTTTCGACAACTTGTAGAGTCCATCCCCAACAAATTGAGGCTGTTTTTAGGGCAAAAGGGGGTGCAACTGAACATTAGGAATGGTGTTATTAATGTTATTAATGTTTTGTACACTCAGTGTATATTTCATGAATAGTACAAGTCATTCAAAACGCCTTGTGAACTTCCATTGATACATGGCAATAGATATGAAAATTAACCTTATTTTTTTCTTCTGAAAAGTGAATTTGTTTTAGATACAAGGTTTTTCCAGGACGCCGACAATATGACTGGTAAGTCGTAAAATTCCATGTCAGACATTGTGGAAATTAACGTTTTGTCTGGTCAAATTAGAAGGACTGTGGCTGCTCTTCCATGCTATAGTTAAAAGGGATAGCAATGTGATACACACGCACATCACAATGAAAATATTGTTTTTATTCTAGGGGAACATGAAGTCATACAGCCTAACTAGTCACTCTTTATCTGTTTAGTTTGCTGTCAGAAGTAACATTATTCATTTTAGGGATACACAATGTAAGGTAAAGAGAGTATGAAGAGAGAGCTGAAAGCGGCTGGAATAGGCCATCACACTGGGACTCTTGCCATGGTGTGTGTGTGTATTTGTGTCTTTGTGTTTCTGCATTGTGTGCATGTGCGTACACATCTGCATGTGTGTAAAGCTCACTTTTTTTGTAGTGATTTGAGCCCAGTTGAATGTCACATCTCCAGTTATTAGTAGATATCAACTCTGACAGTGGCACGTCATGCTCTATCCCATGAAGGAGTTGAGAGAAAGGGGTGAGCCATTAGGATATAGGGGGACAGTGGCTGAGTAAGAGCTGGGACTATGGAGCCTTGCGTACTACTCAATTCTGTTCTGAGGGGACCAACTGAGAGAGAAATCAACGTCTCCTCGTTCAAAACCCTGGATACTGTGCACACGGAGAACAAAGCAACAATTATGTACTTGACTAAGCTGCAGGTTCATAAATGTGCATTGTTGGAATTTGGGAAATGTACTTCCAAAAGAATCACCTAATTTTATTTTTCTCTGGTTTGATAATGTGTTTCAGCTGCCTTCCCCAGAACAGAACGTGTTTTTTGGAGTGTTTTTTGAATGGCATGACTTTTGATAGATGAAAGTATACTGTACCTCACCCTCATCTGTATTCAATTAAATTACTAAAAAGTTTGTGGCCAACGTCTACTAGCACTGAATTCTCCCTCTCATTTCACACCTATGTGTCTGTCCTGATGGTGGAGGTCGGTTGGATGTACTGCCAAATTCTCTAAAACAACATTGTAGTCGACTTATGTTAGGAAAATGAACGTTCAATTGTCTGGCAACAGCTCTGGAGGACATTTCTGCAGTCAGCATGTCAATTGCATGCTCCCTAAAAACTTGAGACATCTGTGGCATTGTGCTGTGTGACAACTGCAAATTTTAGAGTGGCCTTTTATTGTCCCCAGCACAAGGTACACCTGTGTGGTATGCCACACATGTCAGGTGGATGGATTACCTTGGCAAAGGAGAAATTCTAACTAACAGGGATGTAAACAAATTCGTGCACATTATTTAAAATAATATTTTTTTGCATATGGTACATTTCTGGGATCTTTTATTTCAGCTCATGAACATGGGACCAACACTTTACATGTATAGTCAGGTGCAATCTATCAGCCGAATGTTGGTTTATCTGATTATGCGTGACCCTCAGCGCAGTGTTATTACATTGGGTTATTACTCAGACCCTCTCGGGGGCAGGAGCAGGTGTTGCAGTTGGGGATGTAGGGAGTAAGAGCCAGGTACACACTTGGGCATGTGTGTGCGCACCTCACCCACACGCACAAACACACCCAGTTGATCTTTTCAGAACTTTTTGTCATACAAGGATTCACCAGTGGAGATCATACAGATAGCAAGAGAATGAGAAAATTATATTGAATCAATGATTACATCACACATACTGTACTAGTAGCTGGGATGTACCAACTACACCCACAGAGGGGTGAGCCCTTATCACAAAGAGAGTGTCCATCCTGACTAGTTTATAAAGGTAGAGGGAGGCAAACAGCCGTTAATGAAAAAAGGCAGCTGCCGTATATCATCAATTACGGCTGTGTTCTGCACCATCTCCCAGACAGAGGCGGTAATAATATACATTAAGCCACCACACGTTTGGGAGTTTCCCAATTCACACTCGGCCCAATTGCCGCGCATTTGCATACTTGGGAGGGTCCCGTTCCACAAAGTGGCCCTGTGCAAAACAGATAAGGACATTAAAAAGCCAGAGAGCCAAGGTTCCTCTCCCTCTCCACACATGAATATTTCCAGGCCTTTTCATTTCCTGACTGAACCATGTGTCTGGGGATAGGGGTATTAAACTTATCTCCACAATTACCACTGAACCCCCTGAATTGTATCATTTCTCAGAGTAATAGAGAGCAGGCGGAGGAAATCTCCAGAGTTTTTTTGTGTGCATATTCCTGCAGCGTAATACCTTGGGGTGCGGAAACATGAATGCATTAAAGCATATATCCTTATAAAGACATCTGTGATTAACCCCAATACCTTCCAGCCTCTCCAGAACCACACAGGAGCACAGGATGGGTCGCTGAGGGGTAGCCAGGCCATGTATAGTGCCTTCAGAAAGTATTCACACCCCTTTTTCCTCATTTCGTTGTGTTGGATTAAAATGGATTTAAATTGTATTTTTTTTGTCAATGATCTACGCAAAATATTCTGTAATGTGGAAGTGGAAGAAAATGTTTAACATTTGTAAAAAAAAAAATTAAAAATAAAACACTAATATATCTTGATTAGATAAGTATTCAACCCTCTGAGTCAATACATGTTAGAATCACCTTTGGCAGGGATTACAGTTGTGAGTCTTTCTGGGTAAGTCCCTAAGAGCTTTTTACACCTGGATTGTACAACATTTGCCCATTACTCTTTTCAAAATGATTCAAGCCCTGTCAAATTGGTTGTTGATCATTGCTAGACAACCATTGTCAGTGCTTGCCATGGATTTTCAAGCAGATTTAAGTGAAAACTGTAACTCGGCTACTCAGGAACATTCCCTGTCTTCTTAGTAAGCAACTCCAGTGTAGATTTGGCCTTGTGTTTTAGGTTATTGACCTGCTGAAAGGTGAATACATCGTCCAGTGTCTGGTGGAAAGCAGACTGAACCAGGTTTTCCTCTAGGATTTTGCCTGTTCTTAGCTCCATTGCGTTTATTTTTTATCCTGAAAAACTTCCCATTCCTTAATGATTACAAGCATACCCATAACATGATAAAGCCACCACTATGCTTGAAAATATGGAGAGTGGTGCTTAGTAATGTGTTGTATTAGATTTGCCCCAAACATAACAATTTGTATTTTGGACAAAAAGTGAATTGCTTTGCCTCATTCTTTGCAGTTTTACTTTAGTGCCTTGTTGCAAACAGGATGCATGTTTTAGAATATTTGTATTCTGTACAGGCTTCCTTCTTTTCACTTTGTCAATTAGGTTAATATTTTGGAGTAACTATTATGTTGTTCATCCATCCTCAGAGTTCTCCTATCACAGTCATTAAACCCTGTAACTATTTTAAAGTCACCATTGGCCTCATGGTGAAATCCATGAGCTATTT
This sequence comes from Salvelinus fontinalis, assembly GCF_029448725.1. NCBI lineage: Eukaryota > Metazoa > Chordata > Actinopteri > Salmoniformes > Salmonidae > Salvelinus > Salvelinus fontinalis. The sequence continues at coordinate 26,914,051 of NC_074701.1, read as the reverse complement.
TGTTCCTCTCCGGCAACTGAGTTGGGAAGGACGCCTGTATCTTTGTAGTGACTAGGTATATTGATACACCATCCAAAGTGTAATTAATAAGTTCACCTGTTCACTAATTTCACCATGCTCAAAAGGATATTTAATGTGAGTCATTCAAATGTGTTAACCCTTGCAAGACTGCTGGCCCAGAGCATGTGCAGACCAGATAGCTGATGTGTTTTCGGGCATTTCTCTCTTGCTCAGGCCATTATCCCCACCTGCTTCAAGATAAAACTATCATCCCCGTGCCCAAGAAACGGAAAGTAACTGAACTGAATTACTGCCGACCGGTAGCACTCACTTCCTTCATCGTGAAGTCAAAGACCACATCACCTCCTCCCTCCCCGATACACTATCCAATTCACCTTCCACCTGAAAGATCCACAGACAAGGCAATCGCACACTGCCGTCACCCACCTAGACAAAAGGAATGCATATGTTAGGATGCTGTTAATTGACTACAGTTCGGCCTTCAGTACCATAGCGCCTTATAAGCTCACCACAATGCTCACGGCCCTGGGACTGAACTGCTCCCTATGCAACTGGGTCTTGGACTTCCTGATGGGCCACCCCCAGGTGGTGAAGGTAGGCAACATCCCCTCCTTCACACTGGTCCTCAACACGGGGGCCCCACAAGGGTGTGTCCTCAGTCCCCACCTGTACTCCCTGTATACCCACAACTGCGCAGCATTACACAGTTCCAAATCCATCATCAAGTTCACTGACGACATGACAGTAGTAGGTCTGGTTACCAACAACGATGAGATTGCCTACCTCCTCTCTGTAGGCTCTCTACTGGCATGGTGCCAGGCAAACAACCTCTCCCTCAACTTCAGCAAAACAATGGAGCTGATTGTGGACTTCAAGAGGAACCAGGCTCAGCACGCCCCCATCCTCATCAACGAGGCCACTGTGGAGACAAATCAAAACGTCAAGTTCTTTGGTGTACACATCTCCGAGTAGCTGAACTGATCAAACCACACAGACACCGTAGTGAAGAAGGCACAACAGGGACTCTTCAACCTAATGATGACAATCGAGAGTTTGCTGTCGGGCTGTATTACAGAGGGTGGTATGCTCAGCAGAACAAACAATTGGGTGCACATTGCATGCACTCCAGGACACCTACAACACCAGGTGTTGCAGGAAGGCCAAGAAAATCATCAGAGACCTCAGCCACCCAAGCCACGGCCTGTTCTCTCCGCTTCAATCACTCAGACGCAGGCAGAATAGGAGCATCATGACAAAAACTGACAGACTGGCCAATAGCTTCTAGCCTCAGACCATCAGGTTGCTGAGTAGCCACCACTAGTCCGCTACCTGCTCCCCCCCCCTGAAGTCAACAATCAACTCCTTCGTTTTGCTGATGTTGAGGGAGAGGTTGTTGTGACACCCAAATGCCAGTTCACTTACCTCCTCTATATAGGCTGACTCGTCGTTGTTGGTTATCAGGCCTACAACTGTGGTGTCATCAGCAAACTTGATGATGGAGTTGGTGTCGTGCAAAGCCACGCAGACATGGGTAAACATGTTAAGCGGAGCAGCACAGGGGAACCCAAGAGCAGACTCAGACGTGGAAACAGATGAATGAAACAAGGTATTTATTGTAACACAGGGAAATATGGAGTGCAGATCCGGGGAAGCTTGGATGAGTTGTAGGAGACCAGATGTGGAGGCTGAAGTTGGAGTGTGCTGGGTTGGGACAGGCAAATTGGCATGGGTCTAGTGTGCTTGGCACGCTGGCCTTGATGTGGGCCATGACCAGCCTCTTGACACACTTCATAATGACAGAGGTGAGCGCAATGGGGCGATGGTGGTCTTCTTAAAGCAGGTGGGGACTACAGCTTAAGACAGGGACAGGTTGAAGATGTCCCTTTCTGAGGGTATTGTCGGATGGGGCCACAGTGTCTCCCGACCCTTCCTGTCTCAGCCTCCAGTATTTATGCTGCAATAGTTTATGTGTCGGGGGCTAGGGTCAGTCTGTTATATCTGGAGTATTTCTCCTGTCTTATCCGGTTGCCTGTGTGAATTTAAGTATGCTCTCTCTCTCTCTCTCTCTCTCTCTCTCTCTCTACTCTTGCTGTCCCTAGTCCACCTGGTCGTGCTGCTGCTCCAGTTTCAAATGTTCTGCCTATGGCTATGGAACCCTGACCTGTTCACCGGACATGCTACCTTAACTCTCTAGAGACAGCAGGAGTGGTAGAGATTCTCTGAATGATCGGCTATGAAAAGCCAACGGATATTTACTCCTGAGGTGCTGACCTGTTGCACCCTCTACAACCACTGTAATTATTATTATTTGACCCTGCTGGTCATCTATGAACATTTGAACATCTTGGCCTTGTTCTGTTACAATCTCCATACGGCACAGCCAGAAGAGGACTGGCCACCCCTCATAGCCTGGTTCCTCTCTAGGTTTCTTCCTAGGTTCCGGCCTTTCTAGGGAGTTTTTCCTAGCCACCGTGCTTCTACACCTGCATTGCTTGCTGTTTGGGGTTTTAGGCTGGGTTTCTGTACAGTACTTTGTGACATCAGCTCATGTAAGAAGGGCTTCATAAATAAATATGATTGATGTCCGAGAAGATGCCCGCCAGCTGGTCAGTACACACTCCGAGGACGTGGCCAGGGATTCCATCTTGGCCGGTGGCTTTGTGAGTATTCACTCTTTTAGAGTTTTCCTCACGTCAACCTCGGAGAGCGAAAGCACCTGGTTGTCCGGAGCAGCAAGAGTCTTCCGGATGGCATGGTAATATTTGGGGCGGCAGGTAGCCTAGTGGTTAGATCGTTGGACTAATAACCACAAGGTTGCAAGATTGAATCCCTGAGCTGACAAGGTAAAAATCTGTTGCTCTGCCCCTGAACAAGGCAGTTAACCAACTGTTCCTAGGCTGTCATTGTAAATTTGTTCTTAACTGACCTGCCTAGTTAAATACTGTTTTATTATTTTTTTATCTGCCTCTTAGCGGGCATATATTGTCTTAAGCTCGTCTGGGAGGGAGGATAATGTGGGTGCTGGATTTGCCTTGATAGTCTGTAGTCCTTGCCACATGCGACGTGAGTCTGAGTTGTCGAACATCAATTCAAGTTTGAGTCTGTATTGTCTTCTTGCATTCCTAATGGACATTGAATGCTGCAGAACGGGCTCTCAGCATTGTACAGATATGTCCGTTCTAGGGTTTTTGGTTTGTGTATTTCCAGATTGTTATTGTGGGTACAACATCATCAACACATTTCCTAATGAAACCTCTGACTGAAGATGTATGTTCTTCAATGTTGATGGATGAGTCCTGGGTGGATGAATCTTTGAACATATTCTAATCAGTGTTCTCAAAACAATCCTGCAGCATTGAGTCTGCCTCCTCTGTCCAGCGCCTCACTATTCGCTGTGTTGGGGGTTCCCTCTTGAGCTGCTGCTTGTAGGCGGGGAGTAGAAACAATGATCTGATTGGCCGGAGAGGGGGCGGGGGTGTATACATGGTCAAGCACGTGGGATCCTCTTGTGGGGCAGGATATGTGTTGGGGATATTTTGGAAAAATGTGTTTTAAACAGGCTTGGTTAAAGTCACCCGTGACATTAAAGACTGCTTTGGGGTGAGTGGATTCTTGCTGGTTAATAATCTTTCCACAGTTTGCAGAGTGTCGCCTTGGTGTTTGCTTGTGGCGTTATGTACACAGCTGTGATAATAGCACACATGAATTCCCCCAGCATATAGTGGGGTCTGCATTTTAGCATCAGAAACTTCAGGTCGGGTGAACAGGAGCTTGTGATGTTTTCAACTTTGGTACACCAGGAATTGTTTATGAGGAAACATAACCCCTCTCCCCCAACCCAAAATATGGAGAAGCCATATACTCTAATATTCTAGTTGAATATTAGAATCAAGTGAATTATCCGTAAGCCACGCTTCAGTAAAAACAAAGACACAGCATTCCCTGATATCCCTTTGTGATTGAGTTCACAAAGTTTATTTTCCAGTGATTGGACAATAGCCATCAGGATACTAGGAAGAGGAGGCCGTGCATCTCATCCTTTCAGCCTAGTTTGGAGTCCTCCTTTCCTATGTCTTCTTCGTCGCTGGCGTTGCCTTCGTTCATCTCGGCCAGGAGCTACAGGTAGGCCCGCTGTGCGGGTAACAAAGTAGCTGATGTAAGATTCCAGATCTGGGAGGCTGAGAGAGAAGTGTGTAGCTTCCGATTCATGATCCAGAAGTGTTTATCGGCAGTAGGAAATTATTGCACGAATATTCTGAGCAAACTAATTAATAATGAACGCAAAAATAGTTGACAGGAACCGACAAGAAGCGTGCCCTCCTCATCGCCGCCATCTTATGTTTTTGCACAGTATGACATAAGCTTAAAAATAATTTGTGAAGACTTTATGTACAGTACCTTGCAAAAGTATTCATCCCCTTTGGCGTTTTTCCTATTTTGTTACATTACAACCTGTAATTTAAACATATTTTTATTTGGATTCCATGTAATGGACATACACAAAATAGTCCAAATTGATGAAGTGAAATGAAAAAAAATACAAAAAAATAAATAAAAAAATGTAAAAGTGGTGCATGCATATGTATTCACCCCCTTTGCTATGAAGCCCCTAAATAAGATCTGGTGCAATCAGTTACCTTCAGAAGTCACATAATTAGTTAAATAAAATTCAATGTGTGCAATCTAAGTGTCACATGATCTGTCACATGATCTCAGTATATATACACCTGTTCTGAAAGGCCCCAGAGTCTGCAACACCACTAAGCAAGAGGCACCACTAAGCAATTGGCACCATGAATACCAAGGAGCTCTACAAACAGGTCAGGGACAAAGTTGTGGAGAAGTTCAGAGGTTTGGTTTATAAAAAAATATCAGAGAATTTGAACATCCCACGGAGCACCATTAAATCCATTATTAAAATGTTTTAAGAATATGGCACCACAACAAACTTGCCAGAGAGGGCCGCCCAGCAAAACTCACAGACCAGGCAAGGAGGGCATTAATCAGAGAGGCAAAAAAGACACCAAAGATAACCCTGAAGGAGCTGCAAAGCTCCACAGCGGAGATTGGAGTATCTGTCCATAGGACCACTTTAAGCCGTGCACTCCACAGAGCTTTGCTTTACAGAAGAGTGTCCAGAAAAAAGACATCATAAAAATAAATAAATGAGCAAACACATTTGGTGTTCGCCAAAAGGCATGTGGGAGACACCCCAAACACCCCAAATAGGTACTCTGGTCAGATGAGACAAAAATGTAGCTTTTTGGCCATCAAGGAAAACATTACGTCTTGCGCAAACCCAACACCTCTAATCACCCTGAGAACACCATCCCCACAGTGAAGCATGGTGGTGGCAGCATCATGCTGTGGGATGTTTTTTATCGTCAGGGACTGGGAAACTGGTCAGAATTTAAGGAATGATGGATGGAGCTAAATACAGGGAAATTCTTGAGGGAAACCTGTTTCAGTCTTCCAGAGATTTGCGACTGGGACAGAGGTTCACTTTCTAGCAGTACAATGATCCTAAGCATACTGCTAAAGCAACACTCGAGTGGTTAAGGGGAAACATTTAAATGTCTTGGAATGGCCCAGTCAAAGCCCAGACCTCAGTCCAATTGAGAATCTGTGGTATGACTTAAAGATTGCTGTACACCAGTGAAACCCATCCAACTTGAAGGAGCTGGAGCAGTTTTGCCTTGAAGAATGGGCCAAAAATCCCAGTGGCTAGATGTGCCAAGCTTATAGAAACATACCCCAAGAGACTTGCAGCTGTAATTGCTGCAAAAGGTGGCTCTTCAAAGTATTGACTAGTTATGCACACTCAAGTTGTTTTCTGTTTTTTTTTGTCTTATTTCTTGTTTGTTTCACAATAAAACATATTTAGCATCTTCAAAGTGGTAGGCATGTTGTGTAAATCAATCGATACCACCCCCCCCCAAAAAAATCATTTTTAGTTCCAGGTTGTAATGCAGCAAAATTGGAAAAATGCCAAGGGGGTGAATACTTTCGCAAGCCACTGTATGTTACATGAAATAAGTTTGTGGGACTCCTTTATACAGCAGCGGTACTTCAATTTGAAATAATAAATGCTTATCTGGTTGCACATTTATTCATTATTTCCTATGTTTTTATTTTCAGACAATGAGGTAGTATTTTTGTATTCACTATAGGCAAAAAATAAGAACTTTAATATCAGTTGAATGGCATGTCATTTTTAAAAGCATTACTATCATATTAAGTACTGTACGTACAGTATATGGTCAGTGAAAACTCTAAGTTTATACTTGTGCAAAGTCTGCTATTTCCAGAGGGGAATGACAGCCTAAAACAAAGATGAACCTGTCTATTTTTAGCTTTATTTGAAGGTCTTTTCCTCCCTTCATCTGTACTTCACCTTTGTCCTCTTCTTTTCATTTGAATTCCTTCAGGATAATAAGTGCTGCGAACTTCAGTGGTATGAACATTTTATAAATCAGGCCCTATGTGCACCATAGCTGTCATGGATCCCTAGACGTGGTTGTTTAAGGTGTATTAAAAACCCAGATGATATATTCCTGCGCCTGTCTCCTGATCCTTTATACCAACGTGACAGAATAATCAACCATTAAGGGAGACAGCAGGAACGGCCCATCCAACGACGCTGCGACAGGTCCGTACGGCGCCGCCGCAACTTCAGCAGTATTAGATGTGTATTAAAAACCCAGACGTATTCTTGCGCCTGTCTCCAAATCCTTTATACCAGCGTGACAATAGCAAGCCTATCAGAATGAGGGTGAATCACTGTTACCTTTCTGTGTTTTCTGCAATGCCTGACAATGTAAATCTGCTATGCTAAAGTAATCACAATGACATTTTTTGCCTATGTCTTGATGCCTTTGTCGATAACATAAAATAAAGTAATGAGAGACATGGACTCTGTGCACAGTACAGTATTTGCAGCACTACGATGTCCTCAGTCAATACGATTCTACGGAAACTTCACAAGGTCAGCAACAAGGCCCAGGGAAGCAAACCAACTATGTATCTCAGTCTATTGATTTGTGTCTATCCTGTTGTAATGGGGGCAATTTAGTCACAAGACCAGGAGAATTCCAGCTGAAATGGAAGCTATAAACAGTCACAAAAAAGTTTAAAAAAAACATACTTTCCATTGAATACCTCATATTGTACTGTAACACTTAAGCTGTTCTCCTTTACTTAACAAATCTTCACCTGGACACAATTCAACTAGATGTAATTTCTATAGGGGCAGAGTAGCTAAGTAGCTTGGATGAACAAGGTGCCCAGAGTAAACTGCCTGCTACTCAGGCCCAGAAGCTAAGATATGCATATTATTATATTATATTATATTTGGATAGAAAACACACTGAAGTTTCTAAAACTGTTTGAATGATTTCTGTGAGTAACAGAACTCATATGGCAGGCAAAAAACTGAGAAAAAATCAAACCAGGAAGTGGGAAATCTGAGGTTTGTAGTTTTTCAACTCTTTGTCTATCCAAGATAGAGTGGAAATTTGGTCCGATTGCACTTCCCAAGGCTTCCACTACATATCAACAGTCTTTAGAACCTTGTTTCAGGCTTCTACTGTAAAGGAGGAGAAAATAAGAGCTGATTGAGTAAGGGGTCTGCCAGAAGGCCATGAGCTCATTCAGGCGCGCTCCCATGAGAGGTAGCTGCGTTCCATTGCATTTCTAAAGACAAAGGAATTCTCCGGTTGAAACATTATTGAAGATTTATGTTAAAAACATCCTAAAGATTGATTCTATACATGGTTTGACATTTTTCTACAAACTGTAATGGAATTTGACTTTTCGGCTGGCCTGTGCGTCGTGAATTTGGATTTGTGAACTGAAGGCGCGAACAAAAAGGAGGTATTTGGACAAATTATGGACTTTATCGAACAAAACAAATATTTCTTGTGGAACTGGGATTCTGGGAGTGCATTCTGATGATCATCAAAGGTAAGTGAATATATATAATGCTATTTTTTACTTCTGTTGACTCCACAGCATGGCGGGTACCTGTATGGCTTGTTTTTGTGTCTGAGCGCCGTACTCAGATTATCGCATGGTGTGCTTTTTCCGTAAAGTTTTTTTGAAATCTGACACAGCGGTTGCATTAAGGAGAAGTTTATCTAAAGTTCCATGTATAACAATTGTATCTTTTATCAATGTTTATGAGTATTTCTGTAAATTGATGTGGCTCTCTGCAAAATCACCGGATGTTTTGGAGGCAAAACATTACTGAACATAAGGCGCCAATGTAAACTAAGATTTTTGGATATAAATATGAACTTTATTGAACAAAACATACATGTATTGTGTAACATGAAGTCCTATGAGCGTCATCTGATGAAGATCATCAAAGGTTAGTGATTAATTTTATCTCTATTTCTGCTTTTTGTGACTCCTCTCTTTGGCTGGAAAAATGGCTGTGTTTTTCTGTGACTAGGTACTGAACTAACATAATCAGATGGTGTGCTTTCGTCGTAAAGCCTTTTTGAAATCGGACACTGTGGTGGGATTAACAACAATTTTATCTTTAATGGTTATAGACTTGTATATTTGAGGAATTTTAATTATGAGATTTCTGTTTTTTGAATTTGGCGCCCTGCACTTTCCCTGGCTGTTGTCATATCGATCCCATTAACGGGATCTCAGCCGTAAGAAGCAAAGTATTCAAATGTATTTTAGTTGATGCCATAAAATTATAAGCAATGTGAAAGCAAATGTTAGGCTATGAGTTATAGTTGACTAAAGTTGTGTTCCTCTGTAGCTCAATTTGTAGAGCATGGTGCTTGCACAGTCAGGGTTGTAGATTTGATTCATGGGCCACCCATACGTAAAATGTATTCACGCATGACTGTAAATCACTTTGGATAAATTCTGCTAAATGGCATTATATACAGTGCGTTAGGAAAGTATACAGACCCCTTGACTTTTTCAACATTTTGTTACGTTACAGCCTTTTTCTAAAAATAAATTAAACATCTTCGTCCTTATCAATCTACACACAATACTCCATAATGACAAAGTGAAAACAGGTTGTTTGATTAAAAAACAATATTTACATAAGTATTCAGACCCTTTGCTATGAGACTCGAAATTGAGCTCAGATGCATCCAATTTCCATTGATCATCCTTGAGATGTTTCTACAACTTGAATGGAGTCCACCTGTGGTACATTCAATTGATTGGACATGATCTGGAAAGGCACACACCTGTCTATATAAGGTCCCACAGTTGACAGTGCATGTCAGAGCAAAAACCAAGCCATGAGGTCGAAAGGAATTGTCCGTAGAACTCCGAGACAGGATTGCATCGAGGCACAGATCTAGGGAAGGGTACAAAAAAGATTTGCAGCATTGAATGTCCCCATTAACACAGTGGCCTCCATCATTCTTAAATGGAAGAAGTTTGGAACCCCCAAGACTCTTCCTAGAGCTGGCTGTCCGGCCAAACTGAGCAATCGGGAGAGAAGGGCCTTGGTCAGGGAGGTGACGAACAACCCGATGGTCACTCTGACAGAGCTTGAGAGTTCCTCTGTGGATATGGAACAACTTTCCAGAAGAACAACCGTCTCTGCAGCACTACACCAATCAGGCCTTTATGGTAGAGTGGCCAGAGAGAAGCCACTTCTCAGTAAAAGCCCCATGACAGCCCGCTGGAGTTTGCCAAAAGGCACATAAAGACTCCCAGACCATGAGAATCAAGATTCTCTTGTCTTATGAAACTAAGTTTGGCCTGAATGCCAAGCGTCACGTCTGGAGGAAACCTGGCATCATGCTTTACCGTAGGGATGGTGGTGGCATCATGCTGTGGGGAGGTTTTTCAGCGGCAGGGACATCGAGATTAGTCAGGATCGAGGGAAAGATGAACGGAGCAAAGTACAGAGATCCCTGATGAAAATCTGCTCCAGAGCGCTCAGCACCTCAGACTGGGGCGAAGGTTTACCTTCCAACAAGACAACGACCCTAAGCACAAGCCAAGATAACGCAGGAGTGGCTTTAGGACAGGTCTATGAATATCCATGAGTGGCCCAGACAGATCCTTGAACCCGATCGGTCATCTCTGGAGAGACCTGAAAATTGCTCTGCAACAATGTTTCACATCCAACCTGACAGAGCTTGAGAGGATCTGCAGGGAAGAATGGGAGAAACTCCCCAAATAAAGGTGTTGCAAGCTTGTAGCATCATATCCAAGAAGACTCAAAGCTGTAGTCACTGCCATAGGTGTTTCAACAAAGTACTGAGGAAAGGGTCTGAATACTTATGTAAATGTGATCTTTCAGTTTCTTTTTTAAAGAAATTTGTTAAAGTTTCTTAAGACCTGTTTTTGTTTTGTCATTATGGGGTATTGTGTGTAGATTGAGTGATAAAAAAATATATACAGTGGGGAGAACAAGTATTTGAAACACTGCCGATTTTGCAGGTTTTCCTACTTACAAAGCATGTAGAGGTCTGTAATTTTTTATCATAGGTACACTTCAACTGTAAGAGACGGAATCTAAAACAAAAATCCAGAAAATCACATTATGATTTTTAAATAATTAATTTGCATTATATTGCATGACATAAGTATTTGATCACCTACCAACCAGTAAGAATTCCGGCTCTCACAGACCTGTTAGTTTTTCTTTAAGAAGCCCTCCTGTTCTCCACTCATTACCTGTATTAACTGCACCTGTTTGAACTCGTTACCTGTATAAAAGACACCTGTCCACACACTCATTCAAACAGACTCCAAAATCTCCACAATGGCCAATACCAGAGAGCTGTGTAAGGACATCAGGGATAAAATTGTAGACCTGCACAAGGCTGGGATGGGCTACAGGACAATAAGCAAGCAGCTTGGTGAGAAGGCAACAACTGTTGGCACAATTATTAGAAAATGGAAGAAGTTCAAGATGACGGTCAATCACCCTCAGTCTGGGGCGCCATGCAAGATCTCACCTTATGGGGCATCAATGATCATGAGGAAGGTGAAGAACTACACGGCAGGACCTGGTCAATGACCTGAAGAGAGCTGGGACCACAGTCTCAAAGAAAACCATTAGTAACACAGTACGCCGTCATGGATTAAAATCCTGCAGCGCACGCAAGGTCCCCCTGCTCAAGCCAGCGCATGTCCAGGCCCGTCTGAAGTTTGCCGATGACCATCTGGATGATCCAGAGGAGGAATGGGAGAAGGTCATGTGGTCTGATGAGACAAAAATAGAGCTTTTTTGGTCTAAACTCCACTCGCCGTGTTTGGAAGAAGAAGAAGGATGAGTATAACCCCACCATCCCAACCATCCCACCATCCCAACTGTGAAGCATGGAGGTGGAAACATCATTCTTTGGGGATGCTTTTCTGCAAAGGGGACAGGACGACTGCACCGTATTGAGGGGAAGATGGATGGGGCCGTGTATCGTGAGATCTTGGCCAACAACCTCCTGTTTCATTTGCTGTATTGGACTTTTGAATTTCGCGCTCTGCCTTTTCAGTGGAATGTGGGAGGAGTTCCGCTGACGGAACAGAGCAGTACAGGTTAAAAGTTGCGAGCTTGCACCGCGGGACTTAGAGGTACCCAGTGTCACGGCTTCATTGCTCCAGACCACCGCAAGGGGGAGGTAGAGCACTCATTATGCATTTGGATCCCAGGGTTTTTATATGACCAATCACATCGAGTGGTTCTATTGACGAATTTGACGCGAGCCACCTGTCCCTGGTGACTTTCTTCAGCAAAGATGGCTGACAAAACATCATGGTGGAAGATGTTAGTAAATGTAGAGACAAACGATTGCGCATATTTTTTTCTCATAAAGTTAATTTACAAAAATCACTATTTAGCAAGTTAGCTGTCTATCTAACATTAGCCAGCTAGCTAGCTAGTGTTATGACATAAGTATGAATTTGTAATTTGTGTGGTTTAATGGTTTAGGGACTCCTGAGGAAACCAGCAAACCAGGCTGTTGTCTTGTGAAACAGTGGATGTAAAGAATCTAGCTAGCTAAAGCATTTACTGCAAATTGAATGTAAAATTGTGTTAGCTTGCCTTGCTTATATTTACCATGTAATACTGCTGAAGTAACATAGCTAACTAACTATTTATTTGCTTATTGTGTAGTGGAGGATAAAAAAACTGTATGCCTATGGATGTGAGGCTTGTGGTGTGAGCTACCGTATGTAGCCGATCTGTGTATGGACCCTAAAACTTTTGGTTAGAATAGAATCTATCGGGGCCTCCCGGTGGCGCAGTGGTCTAGGGCACTGCATCGCAGTGCTAACTGCGCCACCAGAGTCTCTGGGTTCGCCCCCAGGCTCTGTCGCAGCCGGCCGCAACCGGGAGGTCCGTGGGGCGACGCACAATTGGGCTAGCGTTAGGGGGGTTTGGCCGGTAGGGATTTCCTTGTCTCATCGCGCTCCAGCGACTCCTGTGGCGGGCTGGGAGCAGTGCGCGCTAACCAAGGGGGCCAGGTGCAAGGTGTTTCCTCCGGCACATTGGTGCGGCTGGCTTCCGGGTTGGAGGCGCGCTGTGTTAAAGAAGCAGTACGGCTTGGTTGGGTTGTGCTTCGGAGGACGCATGGCTTTCGACCTTCGTCTCTCCCGAGCCCGTACGGGAGTTGTAGCGATGAGACAAGATAGTAATTACTAGCGATTGGATACCACGAAAATTGGGGGGAAAAGGGGATAAAAAAAAATTAAATAAAAAAAAAGAATAGAATCTATCTATGAACCTCATCTATCATAGTTGTTGTATCGACTTCAACTCTGAATGGCATTAACCTTTACTTAACACCCATCCCGGATCCGGGAGCATCCTCATCAGTAAAAGCTGACTAGCATAGCCTAGCATAGCGCCACAAGTAAATAATAGCATATAAATATCATGAAATCACAAGTCCAATACAGCAAATGAAAGATAAACCTCTTGTGAATCCAGCCATCATTTCCGATTTTTAAAATGTTTTACAGCGAAAACACAATATGTATTTCTATTAGCTAACCACAATAGCCAAAAACTCAACCGCACATTTTCACCATGTTTCTACCGCATAGGTAGCTATCACAAAACCGACCAAATAAAGATATAATTAGTCACTAACCAAGAAACATCTTCATCAGATGACAGTCTTATAACATGTTATACAATAAATGTATGTTTTGTTCGAAAATGTGCATATTTGAGGTATAAATCATAGTTTTACATTGCAGCTACCATCAAAAATATCACCAAAGCAGCCAGAATAATTACAGAGAGCAACGTGAAATACCTAAATACTCATCATTAAACATTTATGAAAAATACATGGTGTACAGCAAATGAAAGATAAACATCTTGTGAATCCAGCCATCATTTCTGATTTTTTAAGTGTTTTACAGCGAAAACACAATATAGCATTATATTAGCTTACCACAATAGCCAAACACACAACCGCATTTATTCACCACATAGATAGCATTCGCAAAAACCAGCAAAAGATATACAATTAATCACTAACCTTGACCAACTTCATCAGATGACAGTTTTATAACATCAGGTTATACAATACACTTATGTTTTGTTCGAAAATGTGCATATTTAGAGCTGCAAACCGTGGTTATACATTGTGAATATGTAGCATCGATTCACCAGAATGTCCGGAGCTATTTTGGACACTCACCTAATCTGACCAAAGAACTCATCATAAACTTTACTAAAAAAGACTTGTTGTATGGCAAATGAAAGATACACTGGTTCTTAATGCAACGGCCGTGTTAGATTTAAAAAAATAACTTTACCATAACAAACAGCTTGCGTTATTGAGAGACATCGCCCGCCAAAACGGCGGAGAATAGAAATAACATTTTCCACAGAAATACAAAATAACATCATAAATTGTTCTTACTTTTGCTAATCTTCCATCAGAATCTTGTACAAGGAGTCCTATTTCCAGAATAAATCATTGTTTGGTTTTAGAATGTGCTTTTCTCCTGTCAAATTTGTGCCACAATGCTAGCCAATGTTGATGACGTTCCCAGTTTCTCTCGACGCAAAGAACGGAAAACTCCAAAAGTCCCAATAAACGTTGAATAATCTGATAAAACTCGGTTGAAAAAACATACTTTCCGACGTTATTATCACATGTATCAAATAAAATCAGAGCCGGAGATATTAGCCGTGTATACCAAAAGCTTATCAGAAGACAATATGAGGCTGCTTCGCACGCCTAGGTAGAGAAAGGAAATTCCTGACCTGCCACTCCAAAAGCTCTTGTTCGACCTCAGATCAAGCTAGACACCCCATTCCACCTTCCACCTTCCACTGCCTGTTGACATCTAGTGGAAGGCATATGAAGTGCATGCATATCGATAAATATTAGGCAATTGAATAGGCAGGCCCTGAAACAGAGCCTCGTTTCAGATTTTTCACTCCCTGTCTGGAAGTTTGCTGCAAAATGAGTTCTGTTTTACTCACAGATATAATTCAAACAGTTTTAGAAACTTGAGAGTGTTTTCTATCCAATAGTAATAATAATATGCATATTGTATGATCTAGAATAGAGTACGAGGCCGTTTAAATTGGGCACGATTTTTTCCAAAGTGAAAATAGCTCTCCCCTATTGACAAGAAGTTTTAATGAAGCCTATGTATTGAGTAGAATATAATAACTTTATTGTGCCAAGGATGCAAGTCCTATACATGTACTGTAGTTATTACCATGCATAAGATCACCACATTGTAGCCTGTACATTGAATATGTTCATTGATCATGTACTCTTCCTTGGAAAATAAAGGTGCGGTTAAGGTATGAATCTGTGAAACATTATTTTTCAGTCATATCCAATACCAGGTGTATCAAACTCCATTATTTGAATGATGCTGTGTCTGCAAGTATGTATTAGAATTATACACCTCAACAGTGTTTTCCACTCCTGCTCCTGTGACATCAATGATTACACATTACAAAACTATGCAACATTTATATATACAGAAATACACCTCTGTATATCTAACTCCCTTCATCTGCATTACTCTGAGGACACAGGATAGATGTAGATACTAGATATAATGTAGATAGATGTAGATATAATGAGATACTTAATTTCAAACAGTGGGGAATGTGAAATGTTTTATTGAAAGTTCATTATCCAGTTGTTATAAATACATAATACATGCATTATACATATTATAATTGTAATATTATATTATAAATTCAGTTCAATCTGTACTTCAATGCACATATGGTGTGTATTATAAAGAAAGAGGAGGTGGGGAAAGAGGAGCAGGGAAGACAGCATATGATTAATGAATTACAGTGCTACCCTAATATTCTCTCAGTTCATCACAATTACATAGTGTCTCTAGCGGTGCCTCCTAACCAGCCTTGGGCTCCCAGTCAGCCCGAAGGTTATCTTAAGAGCGGGTGAGGTGGCGATGACGGGACTGGCTTCCTCTCTCACATCAAAACATACCTGCAGACGAGAGACAGATGGAGGTGAAATGCAAAACTGACCTTGGATCATTAACTCTGGGATGACTACATCTCTATCTGTATTTCAATGTAAAGCATCTCTTTAATAATACTTCCTGTACAATATAAGTATAATGTCCCTTATAACAAATCATGATAACATTGGATGGATAGATATATGTGCATGTGTAGCATGTGACAATAGCAGGATCACAGCAAGGATAGCGTCACACATGAATACATAAATACCACTTGAAGCTTGATGATGACTTGATCATTTGAATCAGCTGTGTAGTGCTAAGGCAAAAACAAAAATGTGCACCCCTTTGAGTCCCCAGGACCAGGACTGAGAACCGCTGCTCTTCATTGGGACCTCTTAATCTGCAGACAGGCTTTCACAGCTCTCTGTATCTGATGACAGGAAACCTACACAAAAGTACCTGCTCTATTCAGAATAGACCACTCACTCACTTTGACAGCTGGGCCTGCTATCCTTTCACCCTCCTCCACAAAATACAAATGTTTTCTATTATCAAGAGTGGCACTGGGGCTAAAACAATATCCTATATAGTGTGGGAGGACTGCACCTACAAAGGCTGGAGACTCATAACTAATCGAAGAGCATGCATGTATACGTCCTGACCAAAAGATGAGGAGTCAGTGGTAGGGTTCACTTGACGTTGCACCACAGCAAGATTCTCAGTAGACAGGGGGCATGGGATGTCAGGAAAAATTACCCCATTGTCAGTGTTTCCAGATGCTCAGAAGAAACAAATCTGTTTTAGTGATGATCAATTTGGCAGCAACAGGGGCTTGATAGTCCAGTGAAAATGGCTGACTGTTTATGTGGTGTAAATCTTAAAATTAGCAGCTGACATCTTAAGTTTTTTTAAATTAATGCAATTAATGCATGAGACGGGTTCCATGTACAACAAGACAGAAAGAGTGGAAGAGGGAAAAAGAACACAGAACACTTTAATTACCTCTGGTTATGGACACTTTTGCCAGCAATAAAGCTTCCACGGCCTGTTCCTCGGACAGTGAACATACATCTGGCAATATCTACATTTTCAACCCCTTGATCAGCTCGCACTCTGAAAGTACAGAATATAGCTTATTTTTTGTAGATATGAAAACAATAACTGAGATATGACTGTTCAATCTAAAGGAGCAGATGTCATTTTCAGGATACATCAATACAGCACAGAAAGCTTAACACCAGACTGGTATTTTGGTTGTTCATTAGGTGATGGGAAATATGCAATATGCATACAAAATAATATACTTACCTTCCTTGAAAATCCATCTATTCCGCCAAAGATGACAATGTATCTTGAATAAAAGCATTGGAATTAAAGTGTAATATTTAACCTATTAATCTGCTTCATTATTTATGTGTCCAATTTCATACATCATTGAACATTTGTCTACGAATAAGTAAGAATACAAAAGTTAAAAGAACTTCTTAGATTTGATGGAGACATTATACATCTTAGTACCTTATCAATTTATGATTTGTATCAATGTGGATGAGAGACATGGGAGCAGGAACAGAGTATTTTTGACGAGCAATGCACAAAGCTGTATCATTCTGGCAATGAGACCTGCACCATCTACATGCTGCAAAGACTCCCTAACTCTTCGCCATTGTACACGATGGCCCATTGCTTGGAGACTTTGACCATTCTAAAGCCCGCATGGGGTATCCTTGCCTTAATGGCCCTGACTTGCTGGTCTAACTCTTCATCTGACATATCAGAATAGCATTCCCTGACAGACATTTTGTGTTCTTTCATCCTTCTGTAAAAAAAGCTAACCGATACACTGTCATGAAATATGATTATATATCGATTATGAAACAAATAGGACATGGCCTGCTTATGAGTTGCCATGAAAGAAAGTTAGATGAATTCAACTGAAAATGTCGCGAACGGGCGTTCGTAGCTAAAGGTTTTTGGTTAGCCTGAGAATAATAATTGCATGATTTATCATTCTACGGTATGCATGTATCTATGTAATATAGTAGAATGTTATGAACTGACACTGAATTGTAGAAGCTAACTACTAGCTATGTAGAAGTTGGATGGAAGAAAGCCCAGTGCTGCTTACCTGAGATGCCATCATCACACAGTCCTTTGTAGGTGTCCGCTATGACTTCCTTTGTATCGGAAAGAAATGCTGCGGTTGTATCCAAATTGACACTCAAAAAATTGTTTTGTTTTAAAATACATTTTTTGTTCTATAAATATTCTTGGGGAAGAAAATGCATAAAGTTTTGCGCTCTATTCCGAAATACTTGATAGCAAAAACATTTTTTGTTATCAGAACAGTTCTTTTTGATTGAAAATAAAAAAGTTTGGCTCTCGACAAAAAGACATCCATTTGTTTCAAGTTGGGGAGGGGGGCTAATAGCTGAACAATAGACTATTCAACCTTTACTTAAGAATAGTCTAATAGCCGAGCTATGTGTAAAAAAACTCGTCCTATCACAGACCAGATTTTCCCTAACGACCAAGGGAGAGTAAGAGCATTGATTATGCTTTTGGGTCCCAATGCACTAATGTGTCTCTAACTGACAATGAATGGGCAATATAAACCAAATTAAAAACTGATAATTGTGCAAAACTTCAAATGAAACAAGCAGTGACCAGGTTTTGAACCCTCAACCTTCTTGCCCGAAGTCCAGCGTGCTATCGACTGTGCACCAAAAGCATGCTCAAGCTGCGGAGTCGATAGAGCGCGTCCTCGCGGTAGCTTGCTACTCAATGTAATAAAGTACTTTTCAAAATCAAAGGATATTTTGGAACTTCTGAACGTAAGGCGCCAATGTAAAGTCAGATTTTTGGATATAAATATCAACTTTTACCGAACAAAACATACATGTATTGTGTAACATGAAGTCCTGTGAGTGCCATCTGATGAAGATCATCAAAGGTTAGTGATTTATTTTATCTCTATTTCTGATTTTTGTGAGTCCTCTCTTTGGCTGGAAAAATGGCTGTGTTTTTCTGTGACTTGGCTCTGACCTAAAATAATCGTTTGTGGTGCTTTCGTCGTAAAGCCTATTTGAAATTGGACACTGTGGCTGGATTTACAACAAGTTTATCTTTAATGGTGTTAATAGACTTGTATGTTTGAGGAATTTTAATTATGAGATTTCTGTTATTTGAATTTGGCGCCCTGCATTTTCACTGGCTGTTGAAGAGGTAAACGCTACCGTCTCACGTACCCTCTTGTACCCTCTTGTGGGACGGTAGCGTCTCACCTTGTCAACAGCCAGTGAAACTGCAGGGTGCCAAATTCAAAACAACAGAAATCCCATAATTAAAATTTCTCAAACATACATGTATTTTACACCATTTTAAAGATACACTTGTTGTAAATCTTCATCAGAATGCCCTCCCAGGAATCCCAGTTCCACAATAAATGTTTGTTTTGTTCGATATAGTCCATCATTTATGTCCAAATACCTTCATTTTGTTTGTGCGTTCAGTCCAGTAATCCACATTCATGACGCGCAGGTCAGACGGAAGTCAAACAATTCCATTACAGTTCGTAGAAACATGTCAAACGATGTATAGAATCAATCTTTAGGATGCTTTTAACATAACTCTTCAATAATGTTTCAACCGGAGAATTCCTTTGTCTTCAGAAATGCGATGGAAAGCAGGTCGCTCTCACGTGACCGCGCATGTTCAGCTCGTGCCAGACACCTGACTCAAAGAGCTCTCCTTCCCTCATTCTTCACTGTAGAAGCATCAAACAAGGTTCTAAAGACTGTTTACATCTAGTGGAAGCCTTAGGAAGTGCAAAATGACCAATATCCCAGTGTATATTGGATAGGCAAACCTACAAACCTCAGATTTCCCACTTCCTGGTTGGATTTTTTCTAATGTTTTTGCCTGCCATATGAGTTCTGTTATACTCACATACATAATTCAAACAGTTTTAGAAACGTCAGAGTGTTTTCTATCCAGATCTACTAATAATATGCATATCTTAGCCTCTGAGCCTGAGTTGCAGGCAGTTTACTCTGGGCACCTTTTCATCCAAGCTACTCAATACTGCCACCCAGCCATAAGACGTTAAATATATTGTGATAGCATGAAGCTTTAAATATAGGGTGAAACAGAGTGATTGTCTATCATCATGAATAAAGACAAGGAGAGGCATACTGGGGCCAGTGGCCCAGTAGCCTAGAAGAGAAGAGTTTATCATACAACCTTTCTGACAGTTTATATTTTTAACTCAAAAAAAAGGTGACGAACCACAAACCGATCCAACCAAGACATCCATTCAGATCAAATCAAGCAGCTTCTTCTGTGAGTGATAGCCTGAGGTGGTGGTCTGAGGAGGTTGCCTGAGTACAAAACACTCTGAACAAATACAAATTAACACAGAGATATATTACATCCAGCGGTGAAAGTAGATTTAATTTCTTACTGGTACGGACCATTTTTCATAGAATTACATATACTGTAGAATCCCAAGTCATTTACATAGGATGTCTGTGGGCCAAATAGTAAAGATCTATCATTTAACTTTTTTAAATGCATTACCTTTTAATGTAGCTTGTGGCATAAACTTAAACATTTGATTGTCAAACAACTACTTCAAAGGTCATAAAATGATTCCAGCATTCAAACAGTGCAATGCGCACCAGCAATTTGATGAATGGAAATAAAACATCTGTTACGAAACACCAAAAAGTGTAATGTCAGGACTTCAAAAGTGGTGAGTGAAGGAGTCAGGCGCAGAGAGCAGGGTAGTTCCAAAAGACGTGGATTTTTAATATTCCAAATAACCAGATAGACGGTCACGCCACACACACAAGGGCGCGTAAAGTCCCAGTCCAACAAACAGAACGAAACTGAGCAGGAACAGACACCACAAGAATGAACGAACACCACAAACAGAAAAACAAGCCCGCACAAAAGCCAGCGGGCCAACTGGGTTTAAATAGCCCACAACCAAACCTAAACACGAAACAGGTGCAACAAATCAGACACAACTAAATGAAACAGAAAAGGGGATCGGTGGCAGTTAGTAGGCCGGCGACAACGAGCGCAGAGCGCCGCCTGAACAGGAAGAGGCACCAGCTTCGGCGGGATTCGTGACATGTAATGACATTCAGCGATTGTCATTAGGCATGCGTAGCCTGAATTGATGCGCCACTGCTGTCCGTCGCATTTTGGAACGTATATCACCCGTTTTCAAGCCCATTCTCTACATTTTCTTGCGACTGACATTTTATTTATCCCTTATTTTACCAGGTAAGTTGACTGAGAACACATTCTCATTCACAGCAAGTATTCTGCTGACATGTGGTAATGATAAATACGTTTTCTTGGCATTTTTGTTTTTATTAATGTGTTGGCTCATGTATGGCGTACGCACACTATTTATTTTGCTGGTACGCCGTACTGGACAGTGCCAGCTTAATTTCACCCCTGATTACATCCATATACAGTAGATGACATCAAATGTCTCTTCAGTGAACAAGGATGGATGCCACATAATTATTCTAACACACATTCATGTTGGAAGTTACTGTAAGAGAGTTCAAGAGACCACTTATTTTTCTGTTTGGCCATTTGCCATTTAACCCCAGGTCAAAGGAGCACATACTGTGGGTGGTGGCAGGGCCTACACCTCTGTCTGATTCCCCCTTCTACAAGCTACCACTTTATGACAATCACTCTGAAACTATCCCTATGTAAACATCAGTGTACTAATTAAAGATTAACTGAGGGTAAAAAAACAAATATGCCAGCATCAGCAGTAGACAAAGAGGTGTATTGATATTGAGCCCATATTGTTTACCCATAGATCTCATTGCCTCAGATTCTTCCTAGATCGTCCCCTAGAAAGAAACAGGCCTGTTAATTAAGACTTAAAGATGCATACCGGAATCTTAAGCACATCAAATTCACAACATACCATACCAATTCCAAGAAAAATGAATGGATGACGTAGTACACAATTGGATATCGTGGTACACAAAATACAGGGACCCGTTTTGGCTCATGAGCACCACTTTTAAACAAGGCTGGATTAACATATCATAGACCCAGGGGCTTTTGTTTTCTAAATTGAGATGTTTGCCACCGGCATACACACAATACCCCATAACGTCAAAGTGGAATTATGTTTTGCAAAATGTTTACAACTTAATTATGAAATGAAAAGCTGAACTCTCTTGAGTCAATAACTATTTAACCCTTTTGTTATGGCAAGCTTAAATATGTTATTGAGTAAATATTTGCTTTACAAGTCACATAATATGTTGATGGACTCACTCTGTGTGCAATAATAGTGTTTAACATGATTTTTGAATGACTGCCTCATCTGTGTACCCGCACATACAATTAGCCTTAAGGTCCCTCAGTCGAGCAGTGAATTTCAAACACAGATTCAACCACAAAGACCAGGGAGTTTTCCTTACTAAGAAGACAGTGAATGTTCTAAATGGCAGAGTTACAGTTTTGACTTACATTTGCTTGAAAATCTATGGAAAGACCTGAAAATGGTTGCCTAGCAATGCCCAACAACCAATTTGACAGAGCTTGAAGAATTTAGAAAATAATAGAAGGTAAATGTTGCACAATCAGGTGTGGAAAGCTCTTAGAAACATACCCAGAAAGACTGTGGTGTGAATACTTACGTAAGTTAGATATTTCTGTATGTCAAAAAACATATTTTCACATTTTCATTATGGGGTATTATGTGTAGATGGGTGAGAATTATTATTTTTTTTAATCCATTTTGAATTCAGGCTGTAACACAACAAAATGTGGAATAAATTAAGAGTTATGAGGATTTCTGAAGGCACTGGTAATTTAACTACATTTTGCAGTAGCTTGGTGGTAGTTGAACTAAATTCAAATCTAGGTAGTGTTTTCAGTAGTTAACTTTTTTGCCGTGTAGCTAACAATTGGAACTACACACTACTTTTTTTATATCAAAATTAAATATGGTTGACCAAGGAAAATCATGTCCTTTCTTTTTTTTTGTCAGACCTGCCTAATTCTCACCTGAAGCATTTTTGTGTTTGATAGACTAAATTGCACATTCTGTTTAAATACGACCCCAAAGTGATCTGTTTTTGCAATTCGTAGTCATTGACATTACAGATTTACATACAATGCATTCAGAGAGAATTCAGACCCCTTGACTTTCTCCACATTTTGTTATGTTACAGCCTTATTCTAATATCAAATAAATTATTTATCCCCATTTTCAATCTACACACAATACCCCATAATGACAAAACAAAAACAGGTTTTAGACATTTTTGCAAAAAAAAAAAAAAAAAAAACTAAATATCACATTTACATAAGTATTCAGACCCTTTACTAAGTACTTTGTTGAAGCACCTTTGGTAGCGATTACAGCCTTGAGTCTTCTTGGGTAAGACGCTACAAGCTTGGCACACTTGTATTTGGGGAGTTTCTCCCATCCCTCTGTGCAGATCCCCTCAAGCTCTGTCAGGTTGATTGGGGAGCATTGTTGCATAGCTATTGTCAGGTCTCTCCAGAGATGTTCGATCGGGTTCAAGTCCGGGCTCTTGCTGGGCAAGAGACTTGTCCTAAAGCTGCTCCTGCGTTGTCTTGGCTGTATGCTTAGGGTCATTGTCTGTTGGAAGGTGAACCTTCGCCCCAGTCTGAGGTCCTGAGAGCTCTGGAGCAGGGTTTCATCAAGGATCACTCTGTACTTTGCTACGTTCATCAACTCCCTCGACCTTTGACTAGAATCCCAGTCCCTGCCGCTGAAAAACATCCTCACAGCATGATGCTGCCACCACTGTGCTTCACCTTAGGTTTTCTCCAGAAGTAACACTTGGCATTCAAGCCAAATAGTTCAATCTTGGTTTCATCAGACCAGAGAATCTTGTTGCTCATGGTCTGAGAGTCCTTTAAGTGCCTTTTAGTAAAGTCCAAGCGGGCTGTCATGTGCCTTTTACTGAGGAGTGGCTTCCGTCTGGCCACTCTACCATAAAGGCCTGATTGGTGGTGTGCTGCAGGGATGGTTGTCCTTCTGGAAGGTTCTCCCATCGCCATAGTGGAACTCTGGAGATCTGTCATTGGGTTCTTGGTCACCCCCCTAACCAAGGCCCTTCTCCCCCGATTGCTCAGTTTGACCGGGCGGCAAACTATAGGAAGAGTCTTGGTGGTTCCAAACTTCTTCCATTTTAGAATGATGGAGGCCACTGTGTTCTTGGGGACCTTCAATGCTGCAGAAATGTTTTGGTACCCTTTCCCAGATCTGTGCCTCGACACTTATATAGACAGGTGTGTGCCTTTCCAAATCATGTTCAATCAATTGAATTTACCACAGGTGGAATCAAGTTGTAGAAACATCTCAAGGATGATCAATGGAAACAGGATGCACCTGAGCTCAATTTCGAGTCTCATACCAAAGGGTCTGAATGCTTATGTAAATGAGGTATTTCTGTTTTTGCTTTGTCATTTTGGGGTATTATATGCGGATTGAAGAGATTATTATTTTGAATCCATTTTTGAATAAGGCTGTTTTACAATAAGTAGTTTGAATGTAGTGAACTACTTTTTCAAAGTAACTTTTGTCAATTAAACAGTTTTTTTAATGGTAGCTTTAATGTAGCTTAACTTATTCCATTGTGAAGTAATTGGTAGCTTTGCAAACTATACTGAACAAAAAGATAAATGTAACATACAACAGTTTAAAAGATTTTACTGCGTTACAGTTCATAGATGGAAATCATTAAATTGAAATAAATTCATTAGGCCCTAATCTATGGATTTCACATGACTGTGCAGGGACGCAGCCATGTGCCTGGAAGGGAATAGGCCCATCCCCTTGGGAGCCATGCCTATCCACTGGGGAGCCAGGTCCAGCCAATCACAATTATGTTTTTTACCCCACGAAAGGGCTTTATTACAGACAGAAATACTCCTCAACACACCCCCTCCCCGTCAGTTGACCCCGCAGGTGAAAAGGCGGATGTGTGGAGGTCCTGGGCTGGTGTGGTTACACGTGGCCTGAGGTTGTGAGGCTGGTAGGATGTACTGCCAATTTCATTAAATTGGCATTGGAGGCAGCTTATGGTATAGAAATGAACAGCTCTGGTGGACATTACTGCAGTCAGCATGACAATTTCACTCTCTCTCAAAACTTCTGCTTCTTGATATGCCACACCTGTCAGGAGGTTGGATTGTCTTGGCAAAGGAGAAATGCCAGCCACCGCCCGGTACTTTGCCCGGCACCTTAGACACTGACACTAGCACCTCAGAGACTGCTGCCCCATGTATATAGAGACATTAAACACTGGTTACTTTAACATGGTTTACATACTGTTTTACCCACTTTATATGTATATACTGTATTCTAGTCATGGCTCATCCTATATAACTACTGCTGTACACACCTTTTTGATTGAAATACTCTATACACACATAAGTTTATATATATATTCTGGAATCTGACATTGCTTGTTCTGATATTTCTTAATTTCTTGTTTTTTACTATTTGAATGATGTGTTTATTGTTACTGTATTGCTAGATATTTCTGCACTGTTGGAGCTAGTAACATAATGATTTCGCTGCACCTGCGATAACATCTGCAAATCTGTGTACGTGACCATTAAACTTTGATTAGATTTTGTTTTGAAATAGCAATTGTCTGCAATTCTATTACAAGAACTGGATGGACATTTCATTGATTTCACCACTCGGTCAACGTTAGAGGAGCAAATCTATAGACCTGATAAAAGAGTTGATAAAGACCTAATGGTGAAATCATTATACTTTCTTTGTTTAGTCCATTGCAAATCTATGGTCTTACTTGAAAACTCTTGGCATCTATCACATCTATCAAATGCATCATCATGATTAGAGGCTGTAGTGAACTGTGGCTCTCAGGGTAGCACACTGTATTCATATTATGTTCACATAATCAGTGGCCTTAAAATCAATTTTCAGGGGGTACTAATGTTTTTGGGAAAATATATGTCCCAAGGAAGAACACAATGAACTTTGCCCAATTTTACCAAAACAAAAAAGCTATTTTTTTTTAACTAGCCAACTAACTAACTTTAGTTACGAACAAATTCTTATTTACAATGACAGTCTACCAGGGAACAGTGGGTTAACTGCCTTGTTCAGGGGCAGAATGACAGATTCATACCTTGTCAGCTCATGGATTCGATCCAGCAACCTTTACAGTTACTAGCCCAACGCTCTAACCACTAGGCTACCTGCCGCCCCCATGACTCAGTTACGTGGTTGAAGTGGAATTTCTTAGCAAAACACCAATTCTGTGACATCCATGCAAGGCAACAATAATTGTTGCAGTTTTCTGATGTAATAATGCAGACAGATGATTCATTATTCAGTCAAGAAACGATGCCTTTTGGAAACGATGCCATTTTGGAATAAATGACATGGCCAGTGTAGGAAATGCTACAGTGCCATTTGACCACAGCGCCAATCTTTTTGCAGCGTCAAAGTATCTCTAAATATGCGCTGAGCTGTTCCTAATACATCCATTCAAATCAGAAGCCAACACTGCTTTTCATCTTCAGAAACACTAATTAATTTGTATCTGTATGAAGCTGTGGCAGACTATGTGACGGTTTGTTTTGGATGGCTTGGTCTCTTCTTGTCTGCAGAGTGTGGGGCTTTACTTGATCAGCATTCCTGCTGCTATCTCATTAACTCTAGAGCTGCAGGGGCTGCTGATCCACCCCACAGGACCATGGGTAACAGCAGGCCTGCAGAAGTGATTTCCATCTCCCTGCCCTGCTCTGTTCCTGCTGGCCAAGGCTCTGCTGCTGCATGTGGCTTCTGCTCAGGCTCCAACCCAACGTGTGGCTACATTAACCCTCAGGCAATGAGCCTCGCCACATGTTAACATTGGCATATGTAATGTGTAGGATTATATGGGCAGTTGTATTTTTTATTCAGGGTTTAGTTCCTTACAATGTAGGTTTGAGCATGTCCACCACACCATTATGAGTACATTAGTCATAGCTGAATAGAGAGCCGACAGCTAGAAAAAATCCACAGAAAAATACATTTTATGGGCGTATGTAATTCTGTTTTTTCCCTGTTTGCCACATTCTGTGCTTCATTTGCAATGTTATGTTATTGAACAAGTTGACATTGTACCACCCCCAATTTCAGCCCGTTTGCCTCTGTTTTGTCTGGGGAATACAACCCTGTCCCTGGGATTTCATGCAGTACCCCCACGCTTGCTGTGATAGGTGGATAAACTTTTCAGTCACAGTGGTATCCTAGCTACAGCCTACAGAGCCTCATCAACCACACCTCTGAACAACTATGTTTGTTTGCACCAGCACCTCATTGTTTGACTCTGCACTTGGTTTCTTTCTTTGCTCAATTGATCCAATCTATAGCTAGCTAAAAAAAATATTCACGCTAGCTTTACTAGCCTAGCTAGATGGCTAGCTAGCTAACATTAGCTAGCTAGGTTGATGCAATCATGCAGGCAGCAGCTAACGTTAATAATTTAGACTCACTGAATGAATGTGTTTGGCAGAGGATAAAGAAGAACAAACGGTCTGCTGCTCCAACTCAAGACCAACGGATACTGAAGTTCCTGAAAAGGTTAGTCAGTCAGTTTGTTAGTCCAGTAATGTCGGTATATTATTTTATTTCCACTGCTAGTGATTATTTACAAATGTTTTTGGCGCAAATGTCAACCTACAAATCCCGCCACAGAGCAGTCTACACAGACAATATGAACACATTTGTCCAACCATAACAGATGGATGGGTAATGCAGAAAGAGAGAATTGATGGCAACAACATAAATTTAATAAATCTAAGAATCTAGCACCACCATACATTTTATAAATGCAGAGACAGGCAGCCATCATGGCGTCAGTCTTTTTCGACTAGCTAGTATTGCATAGTGACACCTACTGATATGAACTGGTTATGCAGTTTTGGTTAGAATTAGGTGCAATGGAATGACTGACATTCAATAAAATCTACTTCATGCAAAGGGGGATATTATTTTCAATTAAAATGTTGAAAGTACACTGAACAGAAATATAAACGCAATATGTAAAGTGTTGGTACCATGTTTCATGAGCTGAAATAAAAGATCCCAGCAATGTTCCATATGCACAATAAGCTTATTTCTCTCAGATTTTAGTAAGAATTTCTCTTTTGCCAAGATAATCCATCCACCTGACAGTTGTGGCATATCAAGAAGCTGATTAAACAGCATGATTATTACACAGGTGCACCTTGTACTGGAGACAATAAAAAGCCACTATAGAATGTACATTTTTGCCACAGATGTTTCAAGTTTTGAGAGAGCCTGCAATTGGCATGCTGATGTCAAGAATGTCCACCAGAGCTGTTGCTAGAGAATTGAATGTTAATTTCTCTAATTTCTCCGGCTCCAACATAATTTTTGAGAATTTGGCAGTATGTCCAACTAGCCTCACAACCACAGACCACGTGTATGACGTTGTGCGGGCGAGCGGTGTGCTGAATGTTAATGTTGTGAACAGAGTGCCCCATGGTGGCGTTGGGGTTATGGTATGGGCAGGCATAAGCTACGGACAATGAACACAATTGCATTTTTCGATGGCAATTTGCATGCACAGAGATACCATGATGAGATCTTGATGCCCATTGTCGCACCATTCATCCGCCGCCATCACCTCATGTTTCATGTTCATGTTTCATGCACAGCCCCATGTCGCAAGGATCTGTACACCATTTCTGGAAGCTGAAAAGGTCCCAGTTCTTCCATGGCCTGCATACTCATCAGACATGTCACCTATTCAACATGTTTGGAATGCTCTGGATCAACATGTATGACATCGTGTTCCAGTTCCCGCCAATATCCAACAACTTCGCACAGCCATTGGAGAGGAGTGGGGCAACATTTCACAGGACACACTCAACAGCCTGTTCAATTCTTTGTGAAGGAGATGTTTCGCACTGCATGAGGCAGATGGTGGTCACACCAGATACTGACTGGTTTTCTGATCCACGCCCCTACCTTTTTTATTGAGGTACACTATACTGTATATATAAAAGTATGTGGACACCCCTTCAAATTAGTGGATTCGGCTATTTCAGCCTCAATCGTTGCTGACAGGTGTATAAAATCGAGCACAAAGCCATGCAATCTCCATAGACAAACATTGGCAGTAGAACGACCTAACTGAAGAGCTCAGTGACTTTCAACGTGGCACCATCATAGAATACCACTTTTCCAACAAGTCAGTTCTTAATATTTCTGCCATGCTAGAGCTTCCCCGGTCAAATGTAAGTGCTGTTATTGTGAAGTGGAAACTTCTAGGAGCAACAACGGTTAAGCCGCAAAGTAGTAGGCCATTTTGGTAGGCCGCGTAGTGCGTAAAAATCATCTGTCCTCGGTTGCAACGCTCACTACCGAGTTCAAAACTGCCTCTGGAAGCAACTGTTCGTTGGGAGCTTCATGAAATCGGTTTCCATAGACGAGTAGCGGCACACAAGCCTAAGATCACCATGCTCAATGCCAAGCATCGGCTAGTTAAAGCTCGCCGCCATTGGTCTCTGGAGCAGTGGAAACTCGTTCTCTGAAGTGATGAATCACGCTTTACCATCTGGCAGTCTGAGGTTGTTTTTCATGGTTCCGGGTAGACCCCTTAGTTCCAGTGAAGGGAAATCTTAATGCTACAACATACAAAGACATTCTAGACAATTCTGTGCTTCCAACTTTGTGGCAACAGTATGTGGAAGGCCGTTTTCTGTTTCAGCATGACAATGCCCCGTACACAAAGCTAGGTACATAAAGAAATGGTTTGTCAAGATCAGTGTGGAAGAACTTGACTGGCCTGCACAGAGCCATGACCTCAACCTGATCCAACACTTTTGAATTGGAACACCAATTGCGAGCCAAGCCTAATAGCCCAACATCAGTGCCACCTCACTAATGCTCTTGTGGCTGAATGGAAGTCCCCGCATCAATGTTCCAACATCTAGTGGAAAGCCTTCCTAGAAGAGTGGAGGCTTTTATAGCAGCAAAGGGGGGACCAACTCCATATTAAGGCCTATGATTTTGGAATGAGATTTTTGACGAGCAGGTGTCCACATACTATTGGTCATCCAGTGTATCTGTGACCAACAGATGCATATCTGTATTCCCAATCATGTGAAATTCATAGATTAGAGAGAAATTATTTCCTAATATGAACTGTAATTGTTGCATGTCGCATTTATATTTTGGTTCAGGATAGTTCATTTAATGATTGAATATATGGATTTTACAGAAAATCATTTACTACAGTGAGTGCCAGGAAACCAACCTCTGGTGGGCCAGATGAAGACCAGGACAACTACACATGGTTAGTGGTTGTATGACTTACACATAAAAAACGTTACAAAGTCTACTGTGTATAGTGTTAAATGTAACCCGGCCTTGTTATAAAGTCTTCTATGTATAGTGTTAAATATAACCCTGCTTTGTTATAAACTCAAATCAAATCAAATTTTATTTGTCACATGCGCCGAATACAACAGGTGTGGACCTTACCATGAAATGCTTACTTACAAGCCCTTAATCAACCATGCAGTTCAAGAAATAGAGTTAAGAAACATTTTACTAAGTAAACTAAAGTAAAACATTTAATTAAAAGGTAAATAGTCCAGGTGGCCGACTTTGAACATTTCTTCAATTGCAGTTGCAAAATCCATCAAGCGCTATGATGAAACTGGCTCTCATGAGGACCGCCACAGGAAAGGAAGACCCAGAGTTACCTCTGCTGCAGAGGATAAGTTCATAGCAACATTGTGTGTATAGAGTGAAATGTATATTTAAAGACATTGTAACCATTCTTTGCATAACGTTCGGCCCTTCTATAGCACTTTACTAAACTACAGACTATGTTGTCCATTGAAGTTGTCTTTGGCTCTTTTGGTATCACATTCAAAACGAAAAATAACAAGGTTTGTGGTGGTTTGATCCACCTTAGTCCAGGAGTGTTTCCAATTCACATGACCCGACAAGAAAAAAAATTGACCTGTAGTCATAACACAGAAGAAAAGGGAAGCTATCTGTAATAATAATATTTTGTCATTGCCTACGAATAGGACAAGAGATTTACCTAACCAGGCCATGCGATCAGGAAATCTCCAGGCCTTACACATTTTGACAAACCACTTTTGAACCTGTGGTGCCACCTGTGGTGTGTGAGTGTGTGCAGACCTGTGTCTGAGTGTGCACAACCTTCAGGTTAAGCAGATTGCCCTGTCTTATAAAACCCTTTCCAGGTCATTACAGTTGATATTTAGGAGGTGGACAGAGCCCATATGTGGTCATTACAGTAATATCCTCCAGATCGAGCCTGTATATTTTCTTTAACCACCAGCCAGCAGCAGGGTAAAGCGAGGGAGCTGGCAGGGAGCCACTCTCACAGAGAGTGAGTCCAGCAAACTTATTATGTGGCTTGTTAAGCACATTTACACTCCTGAACTTATTTGCCATAACAAAGGGGTTGAATTCTTACAGTATTGACTCAGGACATTTCAGCTTTTTAATTCATTTGTAAACATTTCGAAAAACACAATTCCACTTTGGAATTGGAGTATGGAGTATTGCGTGTAGGCCAGAGACAAAAAATCTCAATGTAATCAATTTTCAATTCAGGCTGTAACATAACACAATGTGGAAAAAGTCAAGGGGTATGAATACCTTCTGTTGGCACTGTAGATTAATAACCTTATTTATTTGTCCTTTTTTTTACCTTACATTTACATTTTACATTTAAGTCATTTAGCAGACGCTCTTATCCAGAGCGACTTACAAATTGGTGCATTCACCTTATGACATCCAGTGGAACAGCCACTTTACAATAGTGCATCAGATCTTTTAAGGGAGGGGGGGGGGGGGGGGGGGGGGCAGAAGGATTGCTTTATCCTAGGTATTCCTTGAAGAGGTGGGGTTTCAGGTGTCTCCGGAAGGTGGTGATTGACTCCGCTGTCCTGGCGTCGTGAGGGAGTTTGTTCCACCATTGGGGGGCCAGAGCAGCGAACAGTTTTGACTGGGCTGAGCGGGAACTGTACTTCCTCAGTGGTAGGGAGGCGAGCAGGCCAGAGGTGGATGAACGCAGTGCCCTTGTTTGGGTGTAGGGCCTGATCAGAGCCTGAAGGTACTGAGGTGCCGTTCCCCTCACAGCTCCGTAGGCAAGCACCATGGTCTTGTAGCGGATGCGAGCTTCAACTGGAAGCCAGTGGAGAGAGCGGAGGAGCGGGGTGACGTGAGAGAACTTGGGAAGGTTGAACACCAGACGGGCTGCGGCGTTCTGGATGAGTTGTAGGGGTTTAATGGCACAGGCAGGGAGCCCAGCCAGCAGCGAGTTGCAGTAATCCAGACGGGAGATGACAAGTGCCTGGATTAGGACCTGCGCCGCTTCCTGTGTGAGGCAGGGTCGTACTCTGCGGATGTTGTAGAGCATGAACCTACAGGAACGGGCCACCGCCTTGATGTTGGTGGAGAACGACAGGGTGTTGTCCAGGATCACGCCAAGGTTCTTAGCGCTCTGGGAGGAGGACACAATGGAGTTGTCAACCGTGATGGCGAGATCATGGAACGGACAGTCCTTCCCCGGGAGGAAGAGCAGCTCCGTCTTGCCGAGGTTCAGCTTGAGGTGGTGATCCGTCATCCACACTGATATGTCTGCCAGACATGCAGAGATGCGATTCGCCACCTGGTCATCAGAAGGGGGAAAGGAGAAGATTAATTGTGTGTCGTCTGCATAGCAATGATAGGAGAGACCATGTGAGGTTATGACAGAGCCAAGTGACTTGGTGTATAGCGAGAATAGGAGAGGGCCTAGAACAGAGCCCTGGGGGACACCAGTGGTGAGAGCGCGTGGTGAGGAGACAGATTCTCGCCACGCCACCTGGTAGGAGCGACCTGTCAGGTAGGACGCAATCCAAGCGTGGGCCGTGCCGGAGATGCCCAACTCGGAGAGGGTGGAGAGGAGGATCTGATGGTTCACAGTATCGAAGGCAGCCGATAGGTCTAGAAGGATGAGAGCAGAGGAGAGAGAGTTAGCTTTAGCAGTGCGGAGCGCCTCCGTGATACAGAGAAGAGCAGTCTCAGTTGAGTGACTAGTCTTGAAACCTGACTGATTTGGATCAAGAAGGTCATTCTGAGAGAGATAGCAGGAGAGCTGGCCAAGGACGGCACGTTCAAGAGTTTTGGAGAGAAAAGAAAGAAGGGATACTGGTCTGTAGTTGTTGACATCGGAGGGATCGAGTGTAGGTTTTTTCAGAAGGGGTGCAACTCTCGCTCTCTTGAAGACGGAAGGGACGTAGCCAGCGGTCAAGGATGAGTTGATGAGCGAGGTGAGGTAAGGTAGAAGGTCTCCGGAAATGGTCTGGAGAAGAGAGGAGGGGATAGGGTCAAGCGGGCAGGTTGTTGGGCGGCCGGCCGTCACAAGACGCGAGATTTCATCTGGAGAGAGAGGGGAGAAAGAGGTCAAAGCACAGGGTTGGGCAGTGTGAGCAGAACCAGCGGTGTCGTTTGACTTAGCGAACGAGGATCGGATGTCGTCGACCTTCTTTTCAAAATGGTTGACGAAGTCGTCTGCAGAGAGGGAGGAGGGGGGGGGAGGGGGAGGAGGATTCAGGAGGGAGGAGAAGGTGGCAAAGAGCTTCCTAGGGTTAGAGGCAGATGCTTGGAATTTAGAGTGGTAGAAAGTGGCTTTAGCAGCAGAGACAGAAGAGGAAAATGTAGAGAGGAGGGAGTGAAAGGATGCCAGGTCCGCAGGGAGGCGAGTTTTCCTCCATTTCCGCTCGGCTGCCCGGAGCCCTGTTCTGTGAGCTCGCAATGAGTCGTCGAGCCACGGAGCGGGAGGGGAGGACCGAGCCGGCCTGGAGGATAGGGGACATAGAGAGTCAAAGGATGCAGAAAGGGAGGAGAGGAGGGTTGAGGAGGCAGAATCAGGAGATAGGTTGGAGAAGGTTTGGGCAGAGGGAAGAGATGATAGGATGGAAGAGGAGAGAGTAGCGGGGGAGAGAGAGCGGAGGTTGGGACGGCGCGATACCATCCGAGTAGGGGCAGTGTGGGAAGTGTTGGATGAGAGCGAGAGGGAGAAGGATACAAGGTAGTGGTCGGAGACTTGGAGGGGAGTTGCAATGAGGTTAGTGGAAGAACAGCATCTAGTAAAGATGAGGTCAAGCGTATTGCCTGCCTTGTGAGTAGGGGGGGAAGGTGAGAGGGTGAGGTCAAAAGAGGAGAGGAGTGGAAAGAAGGAGGCAGAGAGGAATGAGTCAAAGGTAGACATGGGGAGGTTAAAGTCACCCAGAACTGTGAGAGGTGAGCCGTCCTCAGGAAAGGAGCTTATCAAGGCATCAAGCTCATTGATGAACTCTCCAAGGGAACCTGGAGGGCGATAAATGATAAGGATGTTAAGCTTGAAAGGGCTGGTAACTGTGACAGCATGGAATTCAAAGGAGGCGATAGACAGATGGGTAAGGGGAGAAAGAGAGAATGACCACTTGGGAGAGATGAGGATCCCGGTGCCACCACCCCGCTGACCAGAAGGTCTCGGGGTGTGCGAGAACACGTGGGCAGACGAAGAGAGAGCAGTAGGAGTAGCAGTGTTATCTGTGGTGAGCCATGTTTCCGTCAGTGCCAGGAAGTCGAGGGACTGGAGGGACGCATAGGCTGAGATGAGCTCTGCCTTGTTGGCCGCAGATCGGCAGTTCCAGAGGCTACCGGAGACCTGGAACTCCACGTGGGTCGTGCGGGCTGGGACCACCAGGTTAGGGTGGGCGCGGCCACGCGGTGCGAAGCGTTTGTATGGTCTGTGCAGAGAGGAGAGAACAGGGATAGACAGACACATGGTTGACAGGCTACAGAAGAGGCTACGCTAATGCAAAGGAGATTAGAATGACAAGTGGGCTACACGTCTCGAATGTTCAGAAAGTTAAGCTTACGTTGCAAAAAATAAGAATAAAATACAAGATCTTATTGACTAAAATGATATAGTACTGCTGGCTGGTGAAGTAGCCTGGCTAGCAGTGGCTACGTTGTTGAAAGTGAAGCTGGCTAGGTAACCTCGACAATTTCACTAAATTTCTCTAAACTACACAATTATCATGGATACAAGGACAGGAAAGACAACTAGCTAACACTACGCTAATCAAGTCGTTCCTATTGTAATGTAAGTTTCTACAGTGCTGCTATTCGGTAGAAGTTGGCTAGCTAGCAGTGTTGGCTAGGTAGGAGGACGGCAGCGCGGGAGGCGAAAAATAGCTGGCTAGCTAACCGATAATTACTCAAAGCTACACAATTATCTTAGATAGAAAGATAGCAAAGAAAACTATGTAGCTAGCTAACACTACACAAGTCAAGTCGTTCCGTTGTAATGTAATCGTTTCTACAGTGCTGCTAATCGGTGGCTAGCTGGCTAGCTAGCAGGGTTGACTACGTTACGTTAGGGCGAGAATACCTGGCTAGCGAACCTCAGCGAACCTTGATAACTACACAATTATCACCGATACAAAGACGGCTATGTAGCCAGCTAAGTAGCTAGCTAAGATCGAACAAATACAAATCAAAGATAGCAAAGACAACTGTGTAGTCAGCCAACACTACACTGATCAAGTCGTTCCGTTGTAATGCACTCGTTTCTACAATGCTGCTATTCGGTGGCAAGCTGGCTAGCTAGCAGTGTTTGGCTACGTTGCGTTATGTTAGGGCGAAAATAGCTGGCTGGCGAACCTCAATAACTACACAATTATGTTTGATGCAAAGACGGCTATGTAGCTAGCTAAGATCAAACAAATCAAACCGTTGTACTGTAGTGAAAATGAAAATCAGACCGTTGTACTATAATGAAAAGTTTATACTACTATTCGGTAGACGGTGGACGTTTGCTAGCTACTGGGCAGATAGCAGTGTGGACTACGATAGACGACGGAATACGATAATTACGCAATTATCTTTTATACACAGACGGCTAAGTAGCTAGCTAAGAAGAAATTGCTAAGGTTAGACAAATTAAACCGTTGTACTATAATGAAATGTAATGAAAATGAAATGAAAATTTATACTACCTGCAGAGCGAATGCAAATGCGACCGCTCGCTCCAAACCGGATGTAATCACCTTCTAACACTGTATATGTTAAGGTATATGTATATTGTTATATTCAATCACTCATTTTTCAGAGACCTTTTATTGTCATTAGGGATGGTATACTCTTGGGAGTTTGTTAAGCTAGTGGAAGGTAGAGTGAAACCACTGAAGAAAACATACATCAGTAATGAGTATGTTCTTGAAAGTAGATCAATTCCCATGTTTCAGATTTTCTTTTAGTATACATACTGTATATGTTCCATTCTTCAATAACTAGACTTTCAGTTTCCAGCTTCCCTCTCCCTTTTTATCACATTGCCTCTTTTCTTCTCCCGCCCACCCCTCTCTCTCGCTCTCTCCACCTTCCATTGAGAAAGGGCTGTAATTAATTTCTCTTCCGACATCAAAATGGTTTAGAATTAGAGTGCTCATCCCTGGAGATCCCAGAGGTGCTGCCACAAAGTCATAAACCCCATCAGAGGGTCGTCACTAGTTACCACAGCCACAAAGTCATAAACCCCATCAGAGGGTCGTCACTAGTTACCACAGCCACAAAGTCATAAACCCCATCAGAGGGTCGTCACTAGTTACCACAGCCACAAAGTCATAAACCCCATCAGATGGTCGTCACTGGTTCCCACAGCCACAAAGTCATAAACCCCATCAGAGGTTCGTCACTAGTTACCACAGCCACAAAGTCATAAACCCCATCAGGGTCGTCACTAGTTCCCACAGCCACAAAGTCATAAATCCCATCAGAGGGTCATCACTGGTTCCCACAGCCACAAAGGCATAAACCCCATCAGAGGGTTGTCACTAGTTCCCACAGCCACAAAGTCATAAACGCCATCAGAGGGTCGTCACTAGTTCTCACAACCACACAGTCATAAACCACGCCTATTTCTACAAGTGATCTTCTTAAAATGTGACCTCACCTTAACCATGCTGCTAACCTCAAGTACATTTTTGTTTCATGAATTTGTACTATATTTAGCCAATTTTGACTTTGTGGCCCTGCTATCTAGTGGAAACCGGGTCAGAAGAGATGAAAAAAATAAATAATTGCACACACAATCTCTCTATCACAGTTGTAAGTCAACAGAAGATTATGTAACTTGTTTATTGACATAGAAAGTGTAGTTACTGTACTTCCTATTTCAGACATCTTGGAAGAGAATGGTGGTTAGATTCTAATGAGCCTGTTGTTCATAAACAATATTTTCTGGGTCACGTGAGACGCTGCAAGTAAAAGAATCTCATACTTTGTAAATGTAATCAATAAGCAATGATGAACTTCATAGATGGAAAGGAACTGTTTGTAGTCAGTGTTGTCAGATGCAGCGTTATATACATCACATGTAAATGTAATAAATAATGAAGAATGAGTAACTATTAAATATGTATTTTTCATGACAACACGTCTGGGAAAGAGGTCATCATTTGGTTGTTATCTGTTTAAAGCAACGGCAGATCACAACAATGTAAAGACATTTTCTAATATTTATTAACAGCATAGTAAATCGGCAGCTCTCACTGATGTCAACATACAGTATTTAATGCTTAACCTGTCAATGGGTAATTTTAAAAAGGTATCCCCCCACAGACTTACTGTGAGCACTCAGAGAGGCAGCTCTGTACTTTGCATGACAATTACAACATATTCTTTATCGTCTGTGGTACATGCAGGGGTAAAGAGGATGTACTCTAGAATGCATTTCCAACGTTCTATGAGAGCAGCATACGTATTGTCAGGACCTGATATACCAGGCATGCAGAAGAGATGTAACCGGAGATTTAATGAAACCATTCCTTTAGAACCGAAGGATAAATATTAATATACCCTAATGTGAAATAGTGCATCTCACCTTCCACTGATTGCAATTCTCAGAAAGCAAAAGGTACTATAATTGGTTTTGTGTGAATAATGTATAAAGCATTGACTGTGCTTAAGAAAACATTCAAACCAAGAAAGCACATGAAGTGGCAGTTATGTAAGGGGGCTAGGTGCAACTACTTACTGTAGTGTGCTTTCTGCTAGAGAGTGTGAAACACTGGAATGCTGCTACAGTAGCATCATAAAAAATAGTCCACAAGGTCAACCTATAATATCTTAATCTATGCACAAATTAAACTGTTCTATATATTTTTTTATGACTTTAGACACAGTATTACATTAAACGTTTGAATATGTTTTCAGAAAAATTGTTTGTATCTTTGTTGATTCTCACGTCCCACCCTCAAGAAACTAAGAGGATTAAGTAAGTAAGGCGATAAATGGTTCCAGTTTCAGATAGTAATGACATCACACAGACTCCCTGGTCTGACCTTCATCTCTCCAAATACCTAAATGGTCCGACTTCTAAAGCAGGCAGGCAAACGTTGTGGGGAAAGGTCTGACGCAAGTCGGTCACAGATTAAGACTGAGGAGTTACTTCACTTCCTGGTTCACAGGAGGAAGGCTGACTCTACAGGCTAGAGGTTATCTCTAAGTCCTGTAACTTTGAGGCGGATGACAACTGGAAAAGACACAGCCTACTACACAGCCTGATACTGTCCCATCCACTCCTCTCTGACAGAAGAAACCTATCACCTAGAGAATCACTTAGAGAGGTGTGTATTTCCTCTCCACTTACTAACCCATATCGTAAGGGAACATAACCTGCCTAGCTGGTGGCAACAGCTGTTGGGCATAGAGTAGTGACAGTAGCAAGATTGCCAAAATTGCCTATTAGTTGTCCAGAAATCAGGCCTGAAATTGGAATGATGCAGAAATTGACTTAGTACTTGATGTGATTTCACACATGCCATCAGGGAAAGTAGCCATCCAGCCAGTGTGTGTTTTTGCCTGTCTTCAAGGTGAATTTGTTATTTTCGATTTTGGTCAAGATGAGCTATTTGATGTAGCCTACTGTTCAGTGCTTGTAACACTCGTGTGAGCAATTGGGCCATAATATTGGTCAAGTGAATTTGAACACCAAGGCTTGTAGTCTTCCCATATTCACAATTGTTGTTTTTTATAAAACGTGCTTCTGAGCTTTAGTTTTAGTGCACATATAGGATGTAAGGATGAACATATATCTGAATCTCTAATGGTAATAGCAAAGTCCTAATGGTCACCAAGCCATTCAGATGACCATTAACAAACTCATTGCGAGAGATATCATCATGAAAAGAGGGGAGAGAGAAATAGCGGGAGTTTTCAGTGCTGATTAACTTGATGATAGCCTCATTAATTCTTTGGTCCATTCACACACCAGCCCATTCCAAGTCTGCGGGGGGATGATTGTTGAAGCATATTGCATTTGGCTCTGTCAAAACCATGCCTAGGCCCTGGAGAGAGAGTCAACCCAGCGCTGACCCCGTTTAGCACAGCGGGGGAGTGCAGTGACAGTATGGATGTTATATGCCACCCCCCCCCACTCCCCCAAACCCCCAGCAATGCTTGGAGCTGGCTGAAACAGTCAGCTACCATCCTTTTCCCCATCCACAATGTGCCAACTTCGTATGTCACTTTATAGGGACAGTGGGCAGGTCCTTGTTGAGCATCACTTCTTGTGCGTGGCGACCCTGTCAAAGTTCAAAGGCCATCTAGAGCTGGTCCATTGTGTCACAAGATTACACATTTCCCATCTGTTTTTCTGTTTGTGATAACATAATGATTATCAGACACAGTTACCTTGAACTTTGCTTCAGAATATGAGATGACATCTGTCATATTCATTCATGACCACCGTATGTCAAATAGAATTAGCATATAACATATGCTAGATGTACAAGCTCTATGACATGGTTGGAGGAGTTCTAGATCCTACCGTGTGTACAGGAACATCAAGTAGACAGTTATTTCAACACCACCCAGCGACATAATTTCAGTGATAAGGTTGTAAATAGAAATCTCTTCAACATTCGTATTCAGGTATCTCAGGTAGCATCACCATCGCAAAGGGAAAGAGGGGTTGGAAGTAAGACAGGAGCAATTGGGCCCTATGCTGATTATTATTTGTCCATTCGGGATTTAATGTACAGCTTGTGGCACGCTTCTCATTTGTGTGTGTGTGTGTGTCTTTGTATCTATGTGTGTACAGTTGACAACTCCTGGGAGGAATTCTCAACTGTCACTCAACCACTATCAACCTCTCTGATGGGTGACAAAATGACAAGTGTTTGGAAGAAGAGGGTGGATGGGGGGGCAGAGGATGTTGTAGGAGAGCACAGATGAACCATCAGCTGGAACGGGAGACTTGTCACTTAGCCCTGTGTAGGCAACACCTACTAAGACACTTTATGTTGGTGTTTCCTTTATTTTGGTAGTTACATGTAGACCTATATGTGTATACTGTCCACCTTGCCAACATTAGAATGAATCATTCATCAGAATCTAAAGGGTATTCACACATCAATGTCACAATTCAGACTACAGTTGTACTATTGTGGTCTAAAGCGAAACGTCACGTGATTAATAGGATAGTTACAAATAAGTTTTTACCAAATTAAGTTTTATTGCTTTGACCAATGAGGCAGCTAACTCCATGTCCACAACAAGGCTTGGTCTCCTGCGTGCACTGTTCAATAATATACTTTAACAATAGCATATATATTTGGTTTCTTCCAAGGAATACAATACAAAATAGGTTCAGCTTCTATATTCACTTTGATATGTAAAATAATTTGTTCTAAGTTACAGTTGTACACTTGACACTTGTTGAGTAAGCAAACACACATTTTAAATTCAACCTAGCTCTTTCAATTCCTGCAGCGTAATCTTCTCTATGCACAAAGACTAATCCTGTCCTCATTGTAGGAAGTGCACCGAACATTCTTGTCCTTATTCAAGAAGTTTGCTCTTGTTTATGTCTGAGCGTTGTTTTATTTATTTTCTAGGAGTACTGCATGTCTAATATATCCTACATACTCCATTCATAATAGTTGCTATGATTGTTGCAATCACCTTTCCTTTCCTCACACACTGCAAGGTAGATGGGCTGCTCTGCAAATATACCAACTACACAGTAGTCTTGAATCTATCTACATTGTGCAGGTATTCTTCCCTAATTGTAAGGTGAACAGAATGGGACACAGGATTCACAGTGAGTTATGTCTTGTGAAGTACAGTATATTATCTCTGTGTGTGATTTGTGAAACTGTCTCTATGATTTGTGTGCTTTTTGTGTGGTTCCCTGGCTCTTCCCTCAGCCTTATCAAATTGATATGCGTAAATGTTTTCCTACCCTTGTGGAGATGCCTCGGTCCCTCCGGGGAGCCCGTGTGTGTCTGTGAAAGAGAGAGACAGAGAGAGAGAGAGACAGAGAGAGAGACAGTGAGAGTTCCAAGCCCTCCAATCACTGCTCTGTGTGTGCCCGTGAGTGAGTGAGTGAGTGAGTGAGTGAGTGAGTGAGTGAGTGAGTGTGTGTGTGTGTGTGTGTGTGTGTGTGTGTGTGCGTGCGTGCGTGTGTGTGTGTGTTGTGAAGGGGGCTGACGTACTCTCTTCTCCCTGAGGGATAGCAGCAGCAGCAGTGATGCGTAGAGGTCACGCGTGTCCAGGGCTTCTCCCCTCCTCGCTCTCCTTCTGGCAGACATCCCAGGAAGCTGGCACTCAACCCACGTCACAGCTGGATGGGGTCCCATGACCTTTGACCCTACATAATACTGTCCGAATCCAAAAGATGACAGAACACAGACAGGCCTCCAGGAGAGAGAGGATCACTGGCTTTAATCCACATGCAGCAGTTCCTGTTATTATGGCGTCAGGATCACTGCACTTGTTTGTTTTTCATCTCTATTTATATAATCACAACATTATACGTAAGCAAAACAATATGATTAGTGAATTGGGAATCATATGAAGAAGTTTTGGAAACCGCTGAACTGACATTGAGGACATGAGGCCATAAAGAATTTATGCATTTTATCAAGTA
Organism: Salvelinus fontinalis; assembly: GCF_029448725.1. Taxonomy (NCBI): domain Eukaryota; kingdom Metazoa; phylum Chordata; class Actinopteri; order Salmoniformes; family Salmonidae; genus Salvelinus; species Salvelinus fontinalis. Next base: position 26,872,586 of record NC_074701.1, on the reverse strand, counting down.
AAAGAGTGCCATTGTCTTTTCCATGGTATACTGTAACTGCCAAGCATTAGAAACCTGGATGAGTACTGTTAACATCTTGCTCATGTTAACAGAGGGTGTACAGTATACAACAACCCCCATGAAGTTGTGACATTTTAGCAGAATTCCTGTGGAATATGTTCCATCTGTCTGCCATCTGTTTTTAATCTGGTAATTGTTACTTTTAGGATGGCCTGTATTACAAACGTTCTCATGTAATGGCAGGAGACTATTAAGAACCACTGAGAAAGCTTGGTGTGGCAGTATGAAAGCTCTAGCCCATTCCAAGTTCAGAACTGTCCCGGGAGTTCAAGTGTTAGTTATAATTATAGTACAGATGTAAGATCTTAATATGAGCCAGTTTGATACAGCAGGAAATTAATCCTGCAGCAACAACAAATGTGAAATATTATGTAGGGTTTGATACATTTTTCGTAAAATAAAATTCCGTCTGAAATCTGAAAGTGGAAATTACTTAACTTTACTTAATTATTAACTTCAGAAGCCGTTTTAATACTTCATATTCACAACACGTTTAAAATGTCCTGAATTTCAGTAAGGTTCTCCTGCAACAAGGTGATCAAATTAAGATCCTACATATGTACTCCTTTCTATGATGTCAACTGCTGATGTTCAACACCAGGGTCCTCTCAAACATATCTGAACATGGTGTAGGTTATGCATATTGTGGTACTGGGCATTCATTTATGAATGGAAGGCCACATACTGTATTTTTTTAAATTATGGATCCCTATTAATTCCTGCCAAGGCAGCAGCTAATCTTCGTGGGGTCCAGCCAATATTAAGCAGTTATATACAAATCAAAACATTACATTACACAACAGATTTCACAACACATTAAGTGTGTGCCCTCAGGCCCCTACTCTACTACTACATATCTACAACTCAAAAATAACTTTAAAAAATGTGTATGTGTGTGTGTAGTGCGTATGTTATCATCACTGCGTGTGTATGCATGTGTCTGTGCCTGTGTCTTTTCACAGTTCCCGCTGTTCCATAAGGTGTATTTTTATCTGTTTTTTAAATTCTGATTTTACTGCTAGCATGAGTTACTTGATGTCAGTGGTGGAAAAAGTACACAATTGTCGTACTTGAGTAAAAGTAAGATACCTTAATAGAAAATGACTCAATAAAAGTGAAACTCACCCAGTAAAATACTGCTTGTCTAAAATTATTTTGTTTTAAATATACTTAAGTATCAAATTAAATGTAATTGCTAAAATATACATCAGTATCAAAAGTAAAGGTATAAATAACTTCAAAGTCCTTATTTTAAGAAAACCAGACAGCACAATTTGTTTTATTTTATTTACAGACAGCCAGGGGCACACCCAAACATAATTTCTCACATAATTTACAAACAAAGCATTTGTGTTTAATGAGTCCGCCAGATCAGAGGCAGTAGAGATGACCAGGGATGTTCTCTTGATAAGTGTGTGAATTGGACCATTTTACTGTCCTGCTAAGCATAAAAAATGTAACAAGAACTTTTGGGTGTCAGGGAAAATGTCTGTAGTAAAAAGTACATTATTTTATTCAGGAATGTAGTGAAATAAAAGTTTTCTAAAATATACAGTACCAGTCAAAAGTTTGGACACACCTGCTCATTCAAGGGCTTTTCTTTGTTTTTACCATTATCTACAGTGTAGAATAATAGTGAAGACATCGAAAATATATAATAACACATGGAATCATATAGTAACCAAAAAAGTGATAAACAAATCAAAATATATTTCATATTTGAGATTCTTCAAAGTAGCCACCATTTGCCTTGATGACAGCTTTGCACACCCTCAGCATTCTCTCAACCAGCACACTCTTGGCATTCTCTTAACCTGGAATGCATTTCAATTAACAGGTGTGCCTTGTTAAAAGTTAATTTGTGGAATTTCTTTCCTTCTTAATTGTTTGAGCCAATAAGTTGTGTTGTGACAAGGTATGGGTGGTATACAGAAGATAGCCCTATTCGGTAAAAGACCAAGTCCATATTATGGCAAGAACAGCTAAAATAAGCAAAGAGAAATGACAGTCCATCATTACTTTAACACAAGAATATCAATCAATATGGAGCATTTCAAGAATTTTTAAAGTTTCTTCAAGTGCAGTTGCAAAAACCATCAAGCGCTTTGATGAAACTGGCTCTCAAGAGGACCGCCACAGGAAAGGAAGATCCAAAGTTCATTAGAGTTTACTGCACCTCAGATTGCAGTCCAAATAAATGCTTCACAGAGTTCAAGAGACACATCTCAACATCGACTGTTCAGAGGAGACTGTGTGAATCAGGCCTTCATGGTTGAATTGCTCCAAAGAAACCACTACTAAAGGACACCAATAACAAGAAGAGACTTGCTTGGGCTAAGAAACACGAGCAATCAACAGATCTGTCCTTTGGTCTGATGAGTCCAAATTTGAGATTTTTGGTTCCAACCGTTGTGTTTTTGTGAGACACAGATTAGGTGAACGGATGATCTCTGCATGTGTGGTTCCCACCGTGAAGCATGGAGGAGGAGGTGTGATGGTGTGGAGGTGCTTTGCTGGTTACACTGTCAGTGATTTATTTAGAATTCAAGGCACACTTAACCAGCATGGCTACCACAGCATTCTGCAGCAATACGCCATCTCATGTTGTTTGTGTTTAGTGGGACTATCATTTGTTTTTCAACAGGACAATGACCCAAAACACACCTCAAGTCTGGGTAAGGGCTTTTTTCACCAAGGAGAGGGATGGGGTGCTGCATCAGATTACCCGACCTCAACCCAATTGAGATGGTTTGGGATGAGTTGGACCGCAGAGTGAAGGAAGATCAGCCATCAAGTGCTCAGCATACTTTGAAGAATCTAAAATCTATAATATATTTTGATTTGTTTAATATTTTTTAGGTTATCATATGTGTTATTTCATACAATGCAGAAATAGTCAAAATAAATAAAAACCCTTGAATGAGTAGATGTGTCCAAACTTTTGACTGGTACTGTAAATGGTAAAGTAAATTACAGATACCCCCCAAAAAACAACTTAAAAGTGTTTTTTTTAAGTACGTTACACCACTGCTTGATGTGGAATAGAGTTCCATGTAGTCATGGCTCTATGTAGTACTGTGCGCCTCCCATAGTCTGTTCTGGACTTTAGGACTGTGAAGAAACCTCTGGTGGCATGTCTTGTGGGGTATGCATGGGTGTCTGAGCTGTGTGCTAGTAGTTTAAACCGACAGCTCGGTGCATTCTCACAAATAAAAGTAGTGATGAAGTCAATCCCTCCTCTACTTTGAGGCAGGAGAGATTGACATGCATATTATTAATGTTAACTCTCCATGTACATTTAAGGCCAGCCGTGCTGCTCTGTTCTGGGCCAATTGTAATTTTTTCCCTCTTTGTGGCACCTGACCACACGAATGAACAGTAGTCCAGGTGCGACAAAACTAGGACCTGTAGGACCTGCCTTGTTGATAGTGCTGTTAAGAAAGCAGAGCAACACTTTATTATGGACAGACCTCTCTCCATCTTAGTTACTGTTGCATCAATTTGTTTTGACCATGACAGTTTACCATCCAGGGTTACTGCAAGCAGTTTAGTCACTTTAACTTGCTCAAGTTGCACATTATTCATTACAATATTTAGTTGAGGTTTAGAGTTTACTGAATGACTTGTCCCAAATACAATGCTTTTCATTTTTGAAATATTTAGCACTAACTTATTCTTGCCATCCATTTTAAAACTGACTGCAGCTCTTTGTTAAGTGTTGCAGTGATTTCACTTTCTGTGGTAGCTGACCCTGACACACAGGCTTTAGTCGGAGCCAGTGGCAGTTCATTAGTAAAGATTGAAAAACTAAGGGGCTTTGAGAGCTGCCCTGGGGAATGCCTGACTCTACTTGGATTATGTTGGAGAGTCTTCCATTAAAGAATACCCTCTGTGTTCTGTTAGACAAGTAACTCTCGATCCCCAATATAGCAAGGAATGTTTTAGTAATAAGGCACGAGGGGGTGTGGTATATGGTCAATATACCACAGCTAAGGGCTGTTCTTAATTAAGTGTGATGCAACGTGAAGTGCCTGGATACAGCCCTTAGCCGTGGTATATTGGCCATATACCACAAACCCGAGGTGCCTTATTGCTATTATAAACTGGTTTCCAACGTAATTAGTAAAAATAAATGTTTTGCCATACGCGTGGTATACGGTCTTATATACCACGGCTTTCAGACAATCAGCATTCAGATATCAAACCACCTAGTTTATACAGAGCCATAACACATACATTTTTTCAGCAGCATATTGTGATCAATAATGTCAAAAGCTGCAAAACAGGTCCCACAATCTTTTTATTTTACATTTCTCTCAGCCAATTATCAGTCATTTGTGTAAGTGGCGTACATGTTGAATGCCCCTCCCTATAAGCGTGCTGAAAATCTGTTGCTAATTTGTTTACTTTGAAAATGTATTATATCTGGTCAAACACAATTTTTATTTACAAAAGTTTACTAAGGGTTGGTAATAGGTTGATTGGTTGGCTGTTTGAGCCAGTAAGGGTGCTTGCTATTCTTGGCCAGCGGAATGACTTTTCCTTCCCTCCAGGCCTGAGGGCACACACTTTGCTGTAGGCTTAGATTGAAGAGATGGCAAATAGGAGTGGCAATATCGTCTGCTTGGGTTAGGGTTATATCGTCTGACCAAACCAAAAAGAGACATAAAAAAGTCTCTCTAAGGTCAGGGCATAACACTGCTACCATCCTCAGTAATGTTTCATCCAAGTTGTCAGACGCTGGTGGCTTGTCATTGTTGATAGACAACAAACATTTTTTCACCTCTTCCACACTCACTTTACGGAATTCAAAATGACAATGCTTGTCTTTCATAATTTGGTCAGTTATACATGTCATAATTTGTCGTTGACATGTCATGCCCAAATCTGCTAATCTTGCCAATGGAAAAAAAGCATTAAGGTAGTTGGCAATATCAATGGGTTTTATGATGAATGAGCCATCTGATTCAATGAACGATGGAGCCGGGTTTGCCTTTTTGCCCATTTTTTCTTTTTAAAGTGCTCCAAAATTCTTTACTATCATCCTTTATATCATATATCTTTGTTTCATTAGGCAGTTTATTTTTATTCAGTTTAGTCACATGACTTCTAAATGTACAGTATGTTTGCCAATCAGTTGTGCAGCCAGACTTATTTGCCATTCCTTTGTGCTCATCTATCTCAACCATACATTTTTTTCAATTCCTCCTTAATCCACAAGGATTAACAGTTTTTACAGTAATTTTCTTAATGGATGCATGCTTATTAGTATCTGGAGTAAGCTATTTCATAAATGTGTCAAGTGCAGCATCTGGTTGCTCGTCATTACACACCACAGACCAGCAAACATAGGAATCACTATAAAATGTATTGTATGACTTCTTATACACTATACTAAGCCCAGCTTTAGGAACTTTGGTTTTCATAGATATGGCTACTATATTATGATCACTACATCCGATGGATTTGGATACTACTCTAGAGCAGATTTCTGCAGCAGTAGTAAGATGTGATCAATACACGTGCATGATTTCATTCCTGTGCTCTTTGTAAGTAGTTTCAAGCGTTTTATTGAGTGGGCCGCTTGATGAAAGCCAGTCAATATTTTTTCTATTTTTTATTTAACATTTATTAGTAGGCAAGTCAGTTAAGAACAAATTCTTATTTACAATGACAGCCTACCCCAGCCAAAACCTAACCCAGACGATGCTGGGCCAATTGTGTGCCGCCATATGGGACTCTCAATCACGGCCAGTTGTAATACAGCCTGAAATCGAACCAGGGTCTGTAGTGACGCCTCTAGCACTGAGATGCAGTACATGCAGTACGACCGCTGCACCACTCAGGAGCCCAAATTTAAGTCATCCAGAAAATATACCTCTGTTGATATCACATACATTATCAAGCATTTTACACATATTATCCAGATACTGAATGTTAGCACTTGGTGGTCTACAGCAGCTTCCCACCAGAATAGGCTTTAGGTGAGGCAGGTGAACCTGTAGCCATATTGCTTCAACAGCATTTGACATGAGATCCTCTTTAAGCTTTACAGGAATTTGACTCAGAACATCAACTGCAACACCTCCAGTATTGTATTCCTGTCTCTTTTGAAGATGTTGAAACCATGTATTGCTACCACTGTATCATCAAAGGTATTATCCAAGTGAGTTTCAGAGATAGTAAGTATATGATTGTTGTGTTACTAGCAACTTATCGATGTCATGAACCTTGTTTCTTAGGCTGCATATGATAATGTGGGCTATTTTTAGCACTTTCTGGGATTCTTGATTGTATTTATTGCTTTACTTGGAGGCTTATCAGAGGTAGACATGACAGTGATGTTTATGTATCAGCTCATAGTGCAGGGTATAATGGGATATGCTTAAGAAAATAAATGGCTTTAACTTATAAAGAAATGAGGAATGGGAAAGGATACCTGTAGTTGTATGGATTGTATCTGTAAATGTGAAGAGTGTCTTGATGTGCTTGGTATAGAGTTGATATACAGTTCAGTATAGGTGAAAATTAGTAAAAAAATGCTCCGGGGAATGATTCAAACTCTTTCAAAGTCCAAGATGCTGGACTACACTCATTCACCCTGAAAGACCTGATCCTGTTGAATGTCTGTACAGACAGACCTCCCCACACTCATCTACAGCCATTCATTATTCATTCCACAAGGGGGCACACTTCAAAACAGCACAGGTAAAACTGAATAATACATAAAACAAATTTGGAAAATATGATTCATAACGAATTCAGTATGAAGTTGTCTGATGAAGGCAGGTAAAAGACAAAGTATACCCAGATACCAAATCTGGCGCCCTGTGGAGAGGCTGAATGGGCAGAGGGCAGAAAGTGTTGCATGATAAACAGAGGGGGTCTGTGTCAATGGGGTGTACGTGTGTTCATGGTTGGGAGTGGAGCCTGTGAAATGCTGGTTTCCTGCATCTTCTGTACAGAGCTGAGTTAGACTGTATTCAGATGAGGTACTGAATGCAAAGCTAGTCAAATTGGATCAAAGATGCACCCCACAGACAACCCATCAATATTCTCATCACATCACCCCGTCTACCAATTTTCAGACTGCCAGCCAAAAGCTCCCCTGTGAACAACCATCAAGCTAAGGGTAAGGTCTCTCTCTCTCCTTGCCTGACACGCACATATGCATGTTGATACACACACACAAATCCCGTTTTGTGGAGTTTAACAAAGTGTTCCAGGAGGTGTGCCAACATGGTTAAATGAATTCATGATGTACATATACTTAGTCACTGTTTAACTAGAGGCAAAAGGTGCGTAACCAGTTTTGCTATACATATACAACCATGAATTAGTTGCCCCAAAACTACCCCCTGGGCTGTTATGGATTTTTTAAGGAAATAAACAACAAAACATGTACCTCTTTGTAGCAAACCTTGGTTTAAATACTATATTTAGGGTATGTCAATTACTTTCAAAGTAATTTGGAAGTAAGTGGTTTAATAATTGAATGTATTTGGAAATACACTTGGAAAGTACAGTATAGGCATATATCTGAAAATACTCAAATACACAGTATTTATACAAATACTTGAATACTCAAATCAAATGTATTTATATAGCCCTTCTTACATCTGCTGATATCTCAAAGTGCTGTACAGAAACCCAGCCTAAAACCCCAAACAGCAAGCAATACAGGTGTAGAAGCACGGTGGCTAGGAAAAACTCCCTAGAAAGGCCAAAACCTAGGAAGAAACCTAGAGAGGAACCAGGCTATGAGGGGTGGCCAGTCCTCTTCTGGCTGTGCCGGGTGGAGATTATAACAGAACATGGCCAAGATGTTCAAATGTTCATAAATGACCAGCATGTTCAAATAATAATAATCACAGTAGTTGTTGAGGGTGCAGCAAGTCAGGACCTCAGGAGTAAGTTATCAGTTGGCTTTTCATAGCTGATCATTAAGAGTATCTCTACCGCTCCTGCTGTCTCTAGAGAGTTGAAAACAGCAGGTCTGGGACAGGTAGCACGTCCGGTGAACAGATCAGGGTTCCATAGTCGCAGGCAGAACAGTTGAAACTGGAGCAGCAGCACGGCCAGGTGGACTGGGGACAGCAAACAGTCATCATGCCAGGTAGTCCTGAGGCATGGTCCTAGGGCTCAGGTCCTCCGAGAGAGAAAGAATGAAAGAAAGAAAGAAAGAGAAAGACAGAGAGAATTAGAGAGAGCATACTTAAATTCACACAGGACACCGGATAAGACAGGAGAAGTACTACAGATATAACAAACTGACCCTAGCCCCCCGACACAAACTACTGCAGCATAAATACTAGAGGCTGATACAGGAGGGGTCAGGAGACACTGTGGCACACCATCCGATGATACCCCCGGACAGGGCCAAACAGGAAGGATATAACCCCACCCACTTTGCCAAAGCACAGCCCCCACACCCCTAAAGGGATATCTTCAACCACCAACTTACCATCCTGAGACCAGGCCGAGTATAGCCCACAAAGATCTCCGCCGCGGCACAACCCAAAGGGGGGCGCCAACCCAGACAGGAAGATCACGTCAGTGACTCAACTTACTCAAGTGACGCACCCCGCCTAGGGACGGCATGAAAGAGCACCAATAAGCCAGTGACTCAGCCCCTCTAATAGGGTTAGAGGCAGAGAATCCCAGTGGAGAGAGGGCAACCGGCCAGGCAGAGACAGCAAGGGCGGTTCGTTGCTCCAGAGCCTTTCCGTTCACCTTCACACTCCTGCGCCAGACTACACTCAATCATATGACACACTGAAGAGATGAGTCTTCAGTAAAGACTTAAAAGTTGAGACCGAGTCTACGTCTCTCACATGGGTAGGCAGACCATTCCATAAAAATGGAGCTCTATAGGAGAAAGCCCTGCCTCCAGCTGTTTGCTTAGAAATTCTAGGGACAGTAAGGAGGCCTGCGTCTTGTGACCGTAGCGTACGTGTAGGTATGTACGGCAGGACCAAATCGGAAAGAAAGGTAGGAGCAAGCCCATGTAATGCTTTGTAGGTTAGCAGTAAAACCTTGAAATCAGCCCATGCCTTGCATTTGATCCCATGCATTTGGACCAGTTCGGTTTGGTATTTGAAGTAACGTATTAGGAAAATACTCAAATACACAGAAAATACATTTTTAAATAAAAAATAGTCAAATACACAGAAAATACATATTTAAATAACAAATACTCAAATAAACAGAAAATACATATTTAAATAACAAATAGTCAAATGCACATGTATTTGAGCCCAGATGTGGTGAACCCAGGTCTGCTTTGGTGCCATGTTGTTGATTGGTTTGAGAATATGATGTGATTTGTGTGTGCCACAAGTTTTATTCTAACATTCCTCACTCCCGTTTTTTCTACATTTCAGTTCAGTCTTTCCTGTGGGTGGTCTACTGAAGTCCTTCACCTGACGTTGGGAGCTGTGAGGAAGATGTAGTCCTCGGTGACTGCAGAGAAGACTGCCACAGCGATCACTGATGACTTTGGGATAGTGTAGGCTCTATGTGGGAATGTTACAGAGAAATATTTCACCCAATAACCCCTGAGTTCAGAGTCAGACAGAACTTCAGGAAGGCCCCAACATGCTAATTTCCCTTGACACTGATGCTATTGACCTGTATAGGGTTAGTCACTACTCAGTGGTTTCAATATAACAGGAAATGACTGTCATCTCGAATAGCATATAGTAATAATCTGTGGTCATTTCAGTTCTATTCAAAGGTTGGCAGTACATGTAAAAGGCTATAGTATGTCAATTTAAATGAGTCCTTTCAGAAGAGCGGGTGCTCTCCTATCCTCCTTAGCAACATTTGTTCAATAAATGCTACATTAATCCCTACAACACCAGATTTAGTGAACGAGCTCAACCCAGGATCACAGATAAAAATGACATTTTTTTGCGTGTAGTACACACTTTTGTACACAGTCCATTTCAATCACAGATCAAGACAGTGGGTTACTTAACCCTTTAACCTAACTCCTAAACCTAACCCTTTATCTATTTAGCTAGCATGTTAACTATCCCTAATCTTAACCCCGAACCCCTAAATCTAAACCTAACCTTAACCCCTAACCCTAGCCTTAACACCTAGCCTAGCTAACGTTAGCCACCTAGCTAGCCTAGCTAATGTTAGCCACAACAAATTGGAATTTGTGTAATATACACGAATGCGTTATGAAGAAAGAAAATTGTGTAATACACACAAAATGCTTTGTGATGAAAATCATGTAATACACATGGGCCTTTCACGAATTTCGAATAAGTAATTTGTGTCTATTTCACAATAAGTTGTGATAGTGTGTTGAGGAGCTAGCTACTTGTCTCAATGTCAACTTAAAACTCAACAAAAGACATTTTCTTACTTAAAAAGAAATGTGACCGGACCTAGTTGTCCAATGTGTGCATAGGCCTGAGGAAGAGTATATATATATATTTACTGTTGATAATGGGGATTCAAAAGCAAAATGGCTAATAGCCCGAGGACACACAGCAGAGGGGGCAACATTAAAGTATCCATGGGAGGAAAGCCCCCTCAGCCATTCCCTGCATAGCTTTTGAACATAGTGTATGTCTGTAAATCAACCAGGATACCTATCATTAAGCTTCAGAGAATTGAGAAGCTAACACTGGATTCCATATACAGTGCCTTCAGAAATAATTCATACCCCTTCATGTATTCCATTTTCTTTGTTACAGCCTGATTTCAAAATGGATTCAATTTTTTTTTAAAGCTCACCAATCTACACTCAGACCCCATAATGAAAAGGTCAAATATGTTTTTAGAAATCTTTGCAAATATATTGAAAATAGAAATATCTAATTTACAGAAGTATTCATACCCCTGAGTAAATACATGTTAGAGTCAGCTTTGTTAGAGTCAGTCTTCCTGGGAAAGTCTAAGAGCTTTGCACACCTGGATTGTACAATATTTGCACAGTAGTTTTGACTTAAATCAACTTGGAGCCTTCAAAATCTTCAAGCTCTGTCAAGTTGGTTGTTGATCATTGCTACACAGACATTTTCAAGTCTTGCCATAGATTTTCAAGTCGATTTAAGTCAAAAGTCCTGTATAACTATGCCACTCGGGAACATTCAATGTCATCTTGGTAAGAAACTCCAGTGTATATTTGTCTCCCAGTGTCTGTTAGAAAGCAGACTGAAGCAGGTTTTTCTATAGAATATAGACAACCATTTTCAAGTCTTGCCATAGATTTTCAAGCAGATTTAAGTCAAAACTGTAACTCGGCCACTCAGGAAAATTCACTGTTAACATCCATCACTGTCATTTTGTGTGTACGTGTATACTTGTTTCATGTACAATACCATTTTTACCCTAATTGTTTTTCAATGGCAATTTAATGTATATCGACTGTTTATGAGTGTTAAAGGGATAGTTCGGGATTTTGGCAATGAGTCCCTTTATCTACTTCCCCAGAATCAGATGAACTTGTGGATACCATTTTTTATGTCTGAAATGAAATTGCTAATTTGCGTTAGTGCAATTACAAACAAGCCTTAGCGCAATGACTGGAAGTCTATGACAACAGCTAGCATGCTAGCTGTTCCTGTAGACTTCCAGTTATTGAGCAAATGCTGGTTAGCACTGGCTCGCAAAATTATCTCTAACTTTCTTTATACTGGACGCAGATACATAAAAAGTGTATCAATGAGTTCATCTGGCTCTGGGGAAGTAGTAGAACTATCCCTTTAATGAATGTTTGAAGTGCAAATACTATGAACACATTCTAAAGATGGAATAATACTTTTTGTTGGATTTGCATCTGAGAATTGACAAGCAATAAAAGGATAATAGAAAGAAGTAAAGAGAGGACACCAGTGGGAATAACAAATCTGTAAAAAAAAACATTCATATTCGATAAGCAGTTGGGGGCCATACTGAACGTTTGTCCTTTTTTTTGTTACTATCCTAAAGTAAAGGTGCAGAGATACAACAAGAAAGGGCTGGCATGAAGGCTTACCATGACAACAAGAACAACATAGACAATGTCAGCTAGAATAGCTTGTTATGTTTGTAATGCTCTGTTGATTTGAATGGGAAGCAGAGCTCTCGCAAAGCCATCAACAGAGAGCATTCGCTATTCTTTTGTGCTTGAAAAGAAGTTTCTTCGGTGTGGTTTTTGAATAGCACTCAGCCGTTTTGGCTAAGCTCCACTAGCTAGAAGATAAGAAAAGAGGATCAATGCAGGTGAAATGGAAGGATAGAAAATGTTTTCTATTTCTTCAGATGCAAGACGTTGAGTCAATGATTTAAAGGCCTTAAGGATAACGGCCTTTATGAGGCCTTCCTATCATTGACTCAGCGTCTTGCATCCAAAGAAATAGAAAACATTTTATGAGAGCTGAATGGCACCTCGCGGAGGAGGGAACAATTGCCCATGACTTAGCCAAGACTGAAAACTCCTAAAGATATTCATCATCCAGAAAGAACAAACGCTGGTAAACAGTGTACTGCAGGCTACGATGGAGAGAGTGATGCAAACTCCACTTATAAGTGTGCAGATTAGTCATGGATGGTATAAAATCCAAGGACCTTTCTTTGCTTGCTTTCCACATTGAACCCTTTCAGAATGTATAACTTGAATGTCTCTCGCTGTTTGCTTTATGGCCTGTTATTGTTGGCTAGAAGGGATATAAAGTGCTCTATTGTATGGTTATCAATGTGAACGAGCCTAACTGTACACTTACTGTATACACTGTCTGAATGAACATAGGCTCAGAGAGAGGATCATGGAGAGTTCAAGAATGTACAGACACACCTGGGACTACTCACATGCACCAGGAATTATTCTCGAGAGATACTCAATAGAAGACTTGGTACTCTACAATGGACATTCAGGATGTCCCTTTGGGTATGTAATGCTTTCATGTTGTCAAGGCAGCATATTTGAAGGCAGGTCTATGAAATAACAACGCAGGAATCACGGAAGCGTATAGCCAACAACAGCATGACCAGCTTTATTTCCTACCTTTTCTTTCATTGTGGAAACTAGGCCCCACTCCTCTGTACCTGAATGTCCCTGCAAGGGCTCTGGAGTGGAGAGGCAATTTTTTTGTCCCCATATTGCTGTGCTGCCCTGTGCCTGCTTGATTGACAAGTCAATGTGAGAGTGGCATATAGGCCCAGTCTCGCCCCCGGACGAGCTGCCAATCAGAGCTGTGGAGCAAGAGAACCCGTCTGGTGTTGCTGGGCATTGAGCTGCCTGTTGTCTCCCCACATCACCATTACAGTATGCCTTGACTTTCCTCACTGGAGAAATACATACAGTACATGTCCAGCAGAAAAGCCTGCATTTGTTATTGTCTAATTCTGTCATTGATCTGTATGGCTGACCGTTTAAAACAACACATTTCACTGCACCTATCTGTTGTATGTGACAATATGACAACATTATTCTTTATTCGTGAAGCATCTATGAAGGGGTTATAAAGACTTTAGGAAGATTTCCAAAAACCTTTCTAAGATATGTTCTGTTTAATGTTTAACTGAAGACTGCTAGTTCAAAAGAGACAGTCCCTCATAACGGTAAGACAGTGAAGGAGAGCTGCAGTTAGTCAGGGTTGCCAGGTACACTCGTGAGTGGAATCTGAGATCTCAGTAATTACTGACGCTCAATTGCCTTATTGAAATCCATTACATCAGAAGGATGGCATGAAAGTTTTGAGAATTACAATGATGGGACATTTTGGGGCATTCATCAGGACTCAGTGAATATCTGAAGGGCAGGTTTAGACAGTACACCTTGGAAATGGCTGCTCTCCCATTTCAGCCTGTCTAGACTGTCCCCTCGCATTAATGCCAACATCTTTACAGAGGGCGCCAGAAAGGGAGCTGCATTGGGATTAAATATTAACACTGTTTTCAGGAATTGGTCAATGTTGCAGGGGGAGGTGGAGGGCAAAATGACTTGTCTTCCTTTTTTAAGTATGGGAAGTTTGAAAGTGGCTCTATTTATGTAAACTGCTATTCATATTTCTGGGGACTTTGTGCAGAAGGATTTTCCTGCATTGCCCAGAGATTTCAAAGATCAAAGTGGGCAAATGTGTTTGCTTATTAAATGTGTTTATTAAGCAAAGTAAGCAAAGCATACTGACTTCGGGTGCTTCAACATCATGGTTTGCTTTTTCACCACCGCAATCGAAATGTTATAGAATATTGTCAATATTGACAAACATTCCAGGATTCTTTCTGATAAAAAATGGGGTTTAAGGGGTGGGTGTGCCAGTGGTGTGGCCATGGGTGTGGCCAATGGTGTGGTCATTGATCTAGCATTTTAGAGGCCCTCCTGTTGGCCACAGTGTAGCTGTTTTAAAGCACAATTCCTGTAATTCTACACATTTTGCCATGGCTTATGCTATCCGCGCGACAGGCCATGACAAAAATACTCCTGAATACATAATTGGGGAATTTTAGATTATTCCTGAGTGTCTAGCTTTTATCTTGGTGATTGTTTGTTCTCAAATATGATCTTATTTAAAAATATATACTGTAGGTCCATTATCTTTTCTACATACTTTTTTATCTGGTTTCAGTAACTTTTTGAAAGGAATAATGTGTGTGAACACATGTGCATACTTATGTGCTTGCTTGGGTGTATTTGTGTATACTTGTGGTACAGAAGTTCCTAACTGTCATGGCTGTTGAAGGAAGTGGACCAATGTGCAGCGTGGTGAGCGTACATTTTCTTTTATTATAAAAAATGACGCCAACAAAACATCAAACGAGAAAACAACCGTGAAGCTAAAGGCTATAGTGCCAACAAACAAAGACAACTTCCCATAAAGACAGGTGGAAAAAGGGATACCTAAGTATGGTTCTCAATCAACGATAGGAAGCTGTCCCTGATTGAGAACCCTACCCGGCCAAAACATAGAAATACAAAAAATCAAATATAGAATACCCACCCCAACTCACACCCTGACCAAACCAAAATAGAGACATAAGCAGGATCTCTAAGGTCAGGGCGTGACACTAACCCTACATGACTCCTTGCTAGGGTGGATTAGGTGAGCGCATCCTGAATCTGACGACATGAGCTTTCTGTACCATGGCTTATGGCCAAGTAACATCTCTAAGAGGGAAAGGAAATGCTTCAAGGAATGGCATATCAGAATATGGAACTTTGACTCATCCAGATAAGGAAGAGTTAGTTCAATAAGTTTCAAAGATTCCCCCAACAAACTAGGATAAAAATCAAATAAGCCCTTATAGTAAGGTGTGAAGATATAGGACCCTGCAGCCTATTTAATTGGTGAGGGGGAAAAAACTGTTGAATTGTTGTTGTTGAATTTGTTGAATTGTTGAATTTGAAGTGATGATGAAGACTGGATCCAGAGGTTGTATTTACAACCTGAGAGTAATGAAGCAAAATTCTGAACTTGATTTTTTTTTCAACTAAATTAATATTAAAAAGCCCTTTTTACATCAGCAGTTGTCACAAAGTGCTTTACAGATACTCAGCGGAAAACTCCAAAGAGCAAGTAGATGCAGAAGCACAGTGGCTAGGACAAACTCAGTAGAACAGTGGTTCCCAAACTTTTATAGTCCCGTACCCCTTCAAACATTCAACCTCCAGCTGCGTACCCCCTCTAGCACCAGGGTCAGCGCACTCTCAAATGTTGTTTTTGCCATCATTGTAAGCCTGCCACACACACTATACAATATATTTATTAAACATAAGAATGAGTGTACGTTTTTGTCACAACCCGGCTCATGGGAAGTGACAAAGAGCTCTTATAGGACCAGGGCACAAATAATAATATAATAATCAATAATTTTGCTCTTCATTTAGCCATCTTACATATAAAACCTTATTTTTTCATCAAAAATGGTGAATAACTCACCACATGTTAATGAGAAGGGTGTGCTTGAAAGGATTCACATAACTGCAATGTTGGGTTTTATTGGAGAGAGTCTCAGTCTTAAATAATTTTCCACACACAGTCTGTGTCTGTATTTAGTTTTAATGCTAGTGAGGGCTGAGAATCCATTCTCACATAGGTATGTGGTTGCAAAGGGCATCAGTGTCTTAACAGCGCAATTTGCCAAGACAAGAAACTCTGAGCACGGCCCTATCCAGAAATCTGGCAGTGGCTTTTGATTAAATTACATTTCCACAGAACTGCTTGTTGCAATTTCGATGAGGCTCTCTTGTTCAGATATCATTAAGTGGACTGGAGGCAGGGCATGAAAGGGATAACGAATCCAGTTGTTTGTGTCATCCGTTTCGGGAAAGTACCTGCGTGGTTGCGCACCCAGCTCACTCAGGTGCTTCGCTATATCACATTTGTCATTCTCCGTAAGCTTGAGTTCATTTGCACACAAAAAAGAGAGTAACTTCTTAATCAATTTTGTCCCGCACATTGAATATAGTTGCAGAGAGTCCCTGTAATCCTAGATTCAGATCATTCAGGTGGGAAAAAACATCACCCAGATAGGCCAGTCGTGTGAGAAACTCGTCATCATACAAGCTGTCAGACAAGTGAAAATTATGGTCAGCAAAGAAAACTTTAAGCTCGTCTCTCAATTAAAAAAAACGTGTCAAAAATGTGCCCCTTGATAACCAGCGCACTTCTGTATGTTGTAAAAGCGTTACATGGTTGCTGCCCATATCAGTGCATGATGCAGAAAATACATAAGAGTTCAGGTGCCTTGCTTTAACTTCTTATGGCTGCAAGGGGCAGTATTGGGTAGCCAGATAAAAGATGCCCATTTCAAACGGCCTCGTACTCAATTCTTGCTCGTACAATATGCATATTATTATTACTATTGGATAGAAAACACTCTCTAGTTTCTAAAACCGTTTGAATTATTTCTCTGAGTGAAACAGAACTCATTCTGCAGCACATCTCCTGACCAGGAAGTGGAATGTCAGAAATCTATGCTCTGTTCAACTTCATGCCTATACATGGGCATAAAACGTAAGAGTCTGCGTACACTTCATAGACCTTCCCCTGGTTGTCAAGAGGCTGTGAGAGAAGAAATTTTGTGTTCATCTTGGTCTGAGGTGGAATTAAAGCTCTTTGTATGACATGACCGTCCATTTCCTGTTCCTGGAACGCGTGAAAGGGGACATGGATTTGCCTTCTGTTTAGCGGTCGTTATGGATGACTAACATCTCCGGTTTAGATTTTATTTGATACATGTGACCATATCATCGTAAAGTATGTTTTTTCAATATAGTTTAATCAGATTATTGAAATTTTTTGGGGAGTTTTGCCGTGTTCCGTTCTCTGACTTTGTTGACGTTGGAGTGATCCGTGCCACTTGGCAAGTGCCCATGCTAAATGAAGAGGGAAATTTGCCATTCCAGATCCAAACAACGACTGTTCTGGACAAAGGACACCTTGTCCAACATTCTGACGGAAGATCACCAAAAGTAAGAAACATTTTATGATGCTATTTCTATTATCTGTCGCGCATGTGAACTGGTCGTCGGCGCCCAAGTGTTTCTGGCTATTGTGGCTACGCTAATATAACGCTACATTTTGTTTTCGCCGTAAAACATCTAATAAATCGGAAATATTGTCTGGAATCACAAGATGCCTGTCTTTCAATTGCTGTACACTATGTATTTTTCAGAAATGTTTTATGATGAGTAATTAGGTATTTGACGTTGGTGTCTGTAAATATTATGGCTGCTTTCGGTGCAATTTTTGATTGTAGCTGAAATGTAAACTATGACTTATACCTGAAATATGCACATTTTTCGAACAAAACATATGCTATACAATAAATATGTTATCAGACTGTCATCTGATGAAGTTGTTTCTTGGTTAGTGGATATTTATATCTTTATTTGGTCGAATTTGTGATAGCTACTGATGGAGTAATAAACTGTTATAGTAAAAAAAGTGGTGTCTTTTGCTAACGTGGTTAGCTAATAGATTTACATATTTTGTCTTCCATTCATTTTAAAAATCAGACATGTTGGCTGGATTCACAAGA
Source organism: Salvelinus fontinalis (assembly GCF_029448725.1). Classification (NCBI taxonomy): domain Eukaryota; kingdom Metazoa; phylum Chordata; class Actinopteri; order Salmoniformes; family Salmonidae; genus Salvelinus; species Salvelinus fontinalis. Next base: position 26,854,544 of record NC_074701.1, on the reverse strand, counting down.
TCTGTACCTTTCATATGCTGTATTGGACTTGTTAATGTGTGAAAGTTAAATATTAAAAAAAAAAAATCTTTTGAATTTCGCGCCCTGCACTTTGAGCTGGCTGTTGTCATAAATGTACCGACGTCGGGCTTGCACGCCAAACAGGTTAACAAAGTTAATCATTTTCACTGTAGTGTCCAAAACATCTTTCAAGCTGTCAGGCATTCCCTTGGCAGCAAGAGCCTCTCGGTGGATGCTGCAGTGTACCCAAGTGACATCAGGAGCAACTGCTTGCACGCGCGTTGCCACTCCACTATGTCTCCCTGTCATGGCTTTTGCGCTATCAGTACAGATACCAACACATCTTGACCACCAAAGTCCATGTGATGTCACAAAGCTGTCCAGTACTTCAAAAATATCCTTGCCTGTTGTCCTGGTTTCCAGTGTTTTGCAGAAGAGGATGTCTTCCTTAATTGACCCCCCATAAACGTAACGGACATATACCAGGAGCTGTGCCAGGACCGCCACGTCTGTTGACTCATCCAGCTGTAATGCTGTTACGCACGCCTCAGGTAGGAGGGAACTCAACACCCTACTACTCTCAACTCCCCGTTGAGGGAAAGAGGTATGGGATTGCAGGTGACAAAGGCAGAGAATTTAACCGTTAACAGGGAATTTATTCCTTCACGTGGTAATTTTGGGAAAAAGGGTCTGGACGGAACCAAAGCAAAGAAAGTTAAAGATAGAGAGCCCCCTTTCCTACCTACCCACCCACAACTTATTTAACTAGCACCGACTGGCACACTAACCAAAATACAGGGGATGGTCCGCCCAGGTCTTCCCTAGTGTGCATAGACAGAGTACATACTACGGGTATATGTATGCCCGCAGGCCTCTTGACAAAGCACTCCCAAGGTGCCTTCCCCTTCCCCCCTGGGAACAAAAACAGAATAATTACAGCCGTAAATAAACAATTTCAATAATAAAAACTGTTGTTTTGACATACACGTCTGCAGGACCTGCTACAAAATACTTCACAAAACCTGTCTCTGAGCAACAAACAACACAGGACATATCAATAAGCTCTCTCCCTGAGCAAAGGAACACTGGCTTTTATACAGCTGGAGGAGGAGTCCGCAATTGAAGACAGCTGTATCCCTTAACGAGAGGACGGGGTCAGCTCCAATCTGCCATGGGGCCGACCAATCAGCTGCTTGGGGGAATCCAGGAAGCTATTTCCTGAAATACATACACATACATACAAACCCACAACAACACAGAAACTGGGGCGCGTAACACGCCCACCCAAAAACCTGCAAACTCCCAGTTTGCAACAACAAAACCCAACACGCATCCCCAGCTACTAAAAACATGGCAGCGCATCGGCGATCACATTTGTCGAACCCTTCACATATTGGATCTGTACATTGTATCCTTGTACAATCAGAGCCCACCGCATAAGGCGGTGGTTCTGATTGTACATTTGCTTCAAAAACACCAAAGGATTATGGTCCGTGAAGACCAGTACAGGCAAGGCACTGGAGCCCACATATACTTCAGAATAGAATAGAATAGAATTCACTGGCTTGTATGCGAAGCATTCAAAACATCTCCTGCCATGTCCCTGACGCGTCGTGAAACAGTGCAGGTGTAGTACTGCTGGTAAATAGCAGTACTACCAGTAGAGCTGGTATATCGGTCTATGGACACGGGCCTTACTTTTTTTTAACCATTTGTCAATTTTTAAGCAAACGGAATGAGCAGCAGCTACGTTTGGCTACATACGGACCGTTAGTGGAATTCCTGCAAGAGATTATGGGTTAATATGATTGGATGTTAATTATTTGCCTAGGCTACCTGTATTTGACATTGTGTTGTTATTTCGCTGAACACTAGATTTTATTTTTGGCAGTGAACAAGGCTACTCAGGTGAGAAAAAAACATTACCCAAATGTATAGCCCTGTTGGAAAATCTAAATGTACTGTTTGAAAATGTGAATCCCATTTTTATTTGGCGTACTCCCGACGGCATTGCGTTTACCCCTGACTCCAGGACAAAGGAAAAGTGCTTCAAACACAGGACAAAACGTCCATAAACTCATATGTCAGGGTATATAGCAGAGCTAAAGTTGACCTGGACAAGCAGCTCGCCCTCAATGAGGAGAAAGGGTATCCTAAAAGTAATGGGTTTGCAAACGAAGGGGGAAGAGCCGTTAATTTGCATACTAGGCCTAATATTCTGTTTTTTGAGTTCCAAATACCGATTGTCTGCAGATACTTTATAAAATCATTGGACACGTACGTTTTGCATAGCCCGGTGCCCAGGTGGGTGGAGATTTCACTTAAAGGGATACTTTGGTAGTTTAGCAATGAGGCCCATTATCGACTTCCCCAGAGTCAGATGAACTCTTTGATATAAGTTGTGTCTCTGTGTGCAGTTTTAAGAAAGTTGCTGACTATCACTAGCTCAATTGCTAACTAGCTTTAGCACAATGACTAGAAGTCTATGGATACCTGCTAGCATACTAGCAGATACCCATTGACCTCTAGTCATTGTGCTAACGCTAGTTAGCATTGGCTCACAAACAACCTCTAACTTCCTTCATACTGGATACAGAGACATACAAATGGTATCCATGAGTTCATCTGACTCTGGGGAAGTAGATAGAGGGCCACATTGCAACGGGCCATGTACAACAAACTCACACTCTCTGAAGTTGGTGAATCCTCACTGCAGGAATAATAAATAGGGAGGAGAGCGCCGCAATCTGGTCCACGCTCATTTTTGCAATGTGTTAAAAAAAAAAATTGGGGGTCCAGTTAAAATGTATTTCGAACTCACATTCCACAATCTGACATAATGGTAGGCTACTTTAAATGCCTCATATGAGATATTTGCAATGTTTTCATGGATCGAGGTACATTTTTATGCCCTACTGAACAAAGAGCTGTTTGGGAGCCACATGAACAGCTCTTTTAGGTGAACAGGGTCAAATGATACTGGCTCACTGAAAAGGCTCTGAATGCCCATCACTACTTCACATGAGTTATAGGCACATCGTCACACACATAAGGTAGGCTAATGTTGTTCTCTACCGTAGGTTATGAAAGGTTTTGATTTTATATACCAGATTACACTTTGACTCTTGACACTTTTATTTTCATACAGCAGTAGTGATGGGTCGATCGCAAACAAACAACTCTCTTTGAACAGATATTTTTGGTGAACGTCGGGAACCGTATTGCATCTATTAAAGAGCCGTTCATTTGGCTCCCCAATTTGCATACTGCTATTTCTGGTTTTTGAGCTCCAGACAACCATCATCTGTAGATAAGTTATTAAAACATTCTCTGGTAATTCCTCACTGCAGCAACAATAGGTAGTAGGGAGAGAGCCTCATTCTTGTCAACACATGTTTTCAGTGTGTTCACACTAACAATGACACTGTGGTAAAGAAGGATCAACAGCGCCTCTACAACCTCAGGCTGTTGAATAAATTTGGCATGGCCCCTAAGATCCCCATGAACTTTTACAGATGCACCTTTGAGAGCATTCTGTCGGGCTGCATGACTGCCTGGTAAAGCAACTGCAGCCCTCTCAACCGAATGGCTCTCCAGAGGGTGGTGTGGTCAGCCCAACACTTCACCGGTGCCTGCCCTCCAGGACATTTAAAGCACTTGGTGTCAAAGAAAGGCCAAGAAGATCTTCAAGGACTTCAGATACCCGAGTCACAGTCTGTTCACTCTGCTACCATCTAGCAGACAGAGTTGGTATTGTATTTGACACCTTTTAAGGTTTAGTCACGTTGATTGACAGTTACAGTGTTTAATGTAGCTGTACTGGAAACGTAGTTTACTTTACATATCAAATTGGTTACTTACACAGATTTGTAGGTGTTATAGCAGGGGCACATACATGCTTATGCTACTAACAGTGAAGTAGAATGTCTCACACAAAAAATACAAATAGACAAATATTCAAAAATCAGGAGACTGTTACATTATATTTTGCACTGTTAATGAATCAACATGATGATGAACTTGTAGGGAAGTCAACTCAATATTAGGAAAGTGTTCCTGTTGTTTGGTATTACACCTAAGCCAAACACATTTAAACTCAGTTTTTCACCATTCCTGACATTTAATCCAAGTAAACATTTACATACAAAAGTTTACATACACTCAATTAGTATTTGGTAGCATTGCCTTTAAATTGTTTAACTGGGGTCAAATGTTTCCGGTAGCCTTCTACAAGCTTCCCATAATAAATTGGGTACATTTTGGCCCATTCCTCCTGACAGAGCTAGTGTAACTGAGTCAGGTTTGTAGGCCTCCTTGCTCGCACATGCTTTTTCAGTTCTGCCTACACATTTTCTATAGGATTGAGGTCAGCGCATTGAGATGGCCACTCCAATACCTTGACTTTGTTGTCCTTAACTTAAGCCATATTGCCACAACTTTGGAAGTATGCTTGGGGTCATTGTCCATTTGGAAGACCCATTTGCGACCAAGCTTTAACTTCCTGACTGATGTCTTGAGATGTTGAATCAATATATCCACATAATTTTCCTACCTCATGATGCCATCTATTTTGTGAAGTGCACCAGGCCCTCCTGCAGCAAAGCACCCCCAGAACATGATGCAGCCACCTCCGTGCTTCACGGTTAGGATGGTGTTCTTCGGCTTGCAAGCGTTCCCCTATTTCCTCCAAACATAACGATGGTCATTATGGCCAAACTGTTCTATTTTTGTTTAATCAGACAAGAGGACATTTCTCCAAAAACTATGATATTCGTTCCCATGTGCAGTTGCAAACCCTAGTCTGGCTTTTTTATGGTGGTTTTGGAGCAGTGGCTTCTTCCTTGCCGAGTGGCCTTTCAGGTTATGTCAATATAGGACTTGTTTTACTGTGGATATAGATACCTTTGTACTTGTTTCCTCCAGCACAGGGTCCTTTGCTGTTGTTCTGGGATTGATTTGCACTTCTCACACCAAAGTACGTTCATCTCTAAGATACAGAACGCATCTCCTTCCTGAGCGGTATGACTTCTGCGTGGTCCCATGGTGTTTATAGTTGCGTACTATTGGTTGTACAGATGAACGTGGTACCTTCAGGTGTTTGGAAATTGCTTCCAAGGATGAACCAGACTTATGGAGTTCTACAAAAAAAAATCTGAGGTCTTGGCTGATTTCTTTTGATTTTCATATGATGTCAAGCAAAGAGTCACTGATTTTGAAGGTATGCCTTGAAATACATCCACAGGTACACTTCCAATTGACTCAAATTATGTCAATTAGCCTATCAGAAGCTTCTAAAGCTATGATATAATTTTCTGGAATTTTCCAAGCTGTTTAAAGGCACAGTCAACTTAGTGTATGTACACTTCTGATAGGCTAATTAGTGTATGTAAACCACTGGAATTGTGATACAGTGAATTATAAGTGAAATAATCTGTCTGGAAAAATTACTTGTGTCATGCACAAAGTAGATGTCCTAACCGACTTGCCAAAACTATAGTTGGTTAACAAGAAATTTGTGGAGTGGTTGAAAAACAAGTTTTAATGACTCCAACCTAAGTGTATGTAAACTTCTGACTTCAACTGTATATAGATTATTGATTTCTTGTTTTTATTTTTGAATATTTGGCAATTTGTATTGTATGTGCATGACATTCTACTGCACTGTTGGAGCTGGTAACAAAAGCATATCTCTGCACCTGCTATAACACCTGAAAATCTGTGTACACGACCAATAAACTTTAATTTGATATGAATAAAGAAATATATACACTACCGTTCAAAAGTTTGAGGTCACTTAGAAATGTCCTTGTTTTCCATGAAAACATACATGAAATTAGTTGCAAAATGAATAGGAAATATAGTTAAGACGTTGACAATGTTATAAATAAGGATTTTTGATTGAAATAACAATTGTGTCATTCAAACTTTGCTTTCGTCAAAAAATCCTCCATTTGCAGCAATTACAGACTTGTAGACCTTTGGCATTCTAGTCGTCAATTTATTGAGGTAATCTGAAGAGATTTCGCCCCATGCTTCCTGAAGCACCTCCCACAAATTGGATTGGTTTGATGGGCACTTCTTACGTACCATACGGCCAAGCTGCTCCCACAACAGCTCAATAGGGTTGAGATCTGGTGACTGTGCTGGCCATTCCATTAAAGACAGAATACCAGCTGACTGCTTCTTCCTTAAATAGTTCTTGCATAGTTTGGAGCTGTGCCATTGTCCTGTTGTAGGAGGAAATTGGCTTAAATAAAGTGCCGTCCACAGGGAATGGCATGGCGTTGCAAAATGGAGTGATAGCCTTCCTTCTTCAAGATCCCTTTTAACCTGTACAAATATCCTACTTTACCACCACCAAAGCACCCCCAGACCATCACATTGCCTCCACCATGCTTGACAGATGTCATCAAGTACTCCTCCAGCATCTTTTCATTTTTTCTGCTTCTCACGAATGTTCTTCTTTGTGATCCGAACACCTCAAACTTAGATTTGTCTGTCCATAACACATTTTTCCAATCTTCCTCTGTCCAGTGTCTGTGTTATTTTGACCATCTTAGTCTTTTCTTTTTATTGGCCAGTCTGAGATATGGCTTTTTCTTTGCAACTTTGCTTAGAAGGCCAGCACCCCAGAGTCGCCTCTTTACTGTTAACTTGAGACGGGTGTACAAACGGTGTACTGCGGTATTGACTTATTTAACCATGACTGTTGAGTGAGTGTTTCAGTGCATCAGTGTATCATTTCTAATTCATATTTCTCATACAAATCTTTATCTGTAATCTGAGTAAAGCAGAACTGGTACACTTATAAGAAAATATGAAACTCAAGAAATGTAGAACTGTAGAATGGTTTGGGACATTTGAACCTGTTGCACACTCTATTTACTTTTCTCTTGTTTTTTTGCTCCTTTGGCGCGTCTAATCAAACGAACAGGCAAATAGCCAATGCTACAAGCGGATTCAGCACGAAGGACATTGATCGGAATCACCACAATTTGACAGTTAGGTCTAAAAGATAAAAGTAGTAGAAGCAATTTTTTTTACTAAATTATCACGGAAAAATGACAAGCACTTTATTGTAATAACTTGATATTCCTAAAAAAACAGTCACTGACACCTTTCACTCAATGTGCATTGCACAGAGGTCTAATGAGTCCAAACTTTTCACAGAAGCTGCATGGACAAAGATAATGTCCAATATAAATATAAAATTGCAATGTCTGTTGACTGTTTTACTGCTCGTTATATTTGAATAAAACATTGATTATAGGCTACTAATTAGGCTACCATGAGACTCCGCTGGCAAAATCGATGCCATAACCATTTCCGTAACCAGTTGTGCTGCATGAAATTGGCACATTCGCACACGTTTTTGAAGAACACAGCTCAAATATTTCCACCCCTCCCATTTCAGTGCAAGCAAACTGATATAAGACATGTCAATTAAAAACCCTGGCGCCAGGGTTGGAAAATAGCAGAGCATTGGTTTTTACAAGTCTGTATTGCCAGAAAGTGTACGTTTGACACTAGCGCCGCCTTAACGCCAGACGGAAATAGAGCCCTGAGGGTGCTATGGCAACCACAGCAGCACATCAGTGTGTGTTGCATGAGCGAGAGAGGGAGAGAACGGAAGAGAGAGAGAGAAGAGTGTTGTTAATTGACTACCTATGAGGATTCTTTCACTGATCAATAGAAGCGATCAGTCATCACCAAATGCCAGGAGTCTCTGTGATGTTAATTAATCAACTACTGTGGGAGTCTAGCCCTCATCAAACCCCTATTACAATCCAGCCTCGTCCTCATGTCACTGGCTGTGTCCAAAATCTGGCTTGCCTAACAGTTATTTACTGTATACTGTGTGCTAATAGTACTACTAGTATATATAGTACCTACAGAAAGTATTCACACCCTTTAACCTTTTCCACATTTTTTTGTGTTACAGCCTGAATTTTAAAATGATTAAATTGACATTTTGTGTCATTTTAGACATTTTTACAAATTAATTCAAAATGAAAGGCTGAAATATCTTGAGTCAATAAGTTTTCAACCTCTTTGTTATGGCAAGCCTAAATAAGTTCAGGAGAAAGAAATTGCTTAAATTAACAAGTCACATAATAAGTTATAGTGTTGTCACAATACCAACATTTTACTAACGATCTTGTTTGTCCCCGTTTTTGAAGTCATGCGCATGTGCTCCCGAAAAAAACCTGTCACTGATATTCACACTTCTAGTCAGTATAACACATATTGAATTAACTTCACACTTTTCACTGTATAATAGAATATTGCATAGAATGGCTGATTTGCTCATTCTTGCAAAGGCCTACCTGTGATTTGGCTGGAGGAATGGGAGGAAGGATTATACAGTGCTTTCAGACTATTAAAGTACCTTTGGCAGCGATTACAGCCTTGAGTCTTCTTGGGTATGACGCTACAAGCTTGGCACACCTGTAGTTGGGGAGTTTCTGTCACGAATCCCGCCGAAGATGGTGCCTCTTCCTGTTCGGGCGGCTCTCGGCGGTCGTCGTCACCGGCCTACTAGCTGCCACCGATTCCCTTCTTTTTGTTTCTGTTAGTTTGGGCTGATTGGGTGCACCTGTTTTGAGTTTAGTTTTGTGGGTAGGGTATTTAAGGGCAGTAGGCCCGCTGGCATTTGTGCGGGCTTGTTCTCTGTTATTTGGTTTTGGATTTTATGTGGATTCTATATTTTCCGGACAGTTTAGTCCTGTGTGTTTTGGACTGGTATTTTCATGCGCCCGTGTGTTTGGGCATGATCGTTTTCCCTGTCGACAGGAAATAAAATCCACGTTCTGAAATACCTGCTCTCTGCGCTTGACTTCTCCACCCAGTACTCCTAGCAGCTCTGACAGTTTCTCCCATTCTTCTCTGCAGATCTTCTCAAGCTCTGTCAGGTTGGATGGGGAGCCTCGCTGCACAGCTATTTTCAGGTCTCTCCAGAGATGTTCGATCGGGTTCAAGTCCGGGCTCTGGCTGGGCCACTCAAGGACATTCAGATACTTTTCCCGAAGCCGTTTTTGCGTTGTCTTGGATGTGTGCTTAGGGTTGTTGTACTGTTAGAATGTGAACCTTCACCCCAGTCTGAGGTCCTGAGCGCTCTGGAGCAGGTTTTCATCAGCGATCTCTCTGTACTTTGCTCCGTTCATCTTTCCCTCGATCCTGACTAGACTCCCAGTCCCTGTCGCTGAAAAACATCCCCACTGCATGATACTGCCACTACCATGTTTCACCTTAGGGATAGTGCCAGGTTTCCTGCAGACGTGATGCTTGGCTTTCAGGCAAAGAGTTCAATGTTGGTTTCATCATACCAGAGAATCTTGTTTCTCATGGTCTGAGAGTTTTTAGGTGCCTTTTGGCAAATTCCAAGCGGGCTGTCTTTTACTGAGTTGTGGATTCCTTCTGTCTACTCTACCATAAAGGCCTCATTGGATTGGTGGAGTGCTGCAGAGATGGTTGTCCTTCTGGAAGGTTCTCCCATCTCTACATAGGAACTCTGGAGCTCTATCACCTCCCTGACCAAGGCCTTTCTCCCCCGATTGCTCAGTTTGGCCAGGCAGCCAGCTCTCAAAAGAATCTTGGTGGTTCCAAACTTTTCCACTTAAGAATAATGGAGGTCACTGTATTCTTGGGGACATTCAATACTGCAGACTTTTTTGATACCCTTCCCCAGATCTGTGCCTCAACACAATCCTGTCTCACAACTCCTTCAACCTTATTTATTTAACAAGGCAAGTCAGTTAAGAACAAATTCTTATTTACAATGATGGCCTACCCCGGCAAAACCCTAACCCGGACGATGCTGGGCCAATTGTGTGCCGCCCTATGGGACTCACAATCACGGCTGGTTATGATACAGCCTGGAATCAAATCAGGGTCTGTAGTGACGCCTCTAGCACTGAGATGCAGTGCCTTAGACCGCTGCACCACCCGGGGGCCCTCATGGCTTGGTTTTTGCTCTGACATGCACTGTCAACTGTGGGACCTTTCATGTATATCATTTTACAAACTATGTTGTTTTAATCAAATCCCGCGTCGCCAATTATTGGTTTGATAACAAACAACGTTGTTCAGTCATTTTATCTAGATAGCTAACAACCTGCTAACTTGACAGTAGGTCTAGGTACATTTGATTTGGCACAGGATGAAAGCAAAAGGGTCTGCTACTCATAAGATGTGCTTCAAAAGGTAGGATTCATATAGACCTAATGGAAGCCTAAACTATATCAAACATCTCTTTCTGGTGTTCCTTAAATTCTGCTTGGTGACTAACATTTTAAATGTTAGGAGCATTGCGTGCATTCATTCGTGGGAGAGAGAGAGAGAGGTTCGTGTGTGTGCGTTTATGAGAGAGGGAGACAAAGACAGTCAGTGAAGTGTGTGTTTGTGTGTCTGTTTCAACTGAAGAGTGAAGAAGGTTTGATGCAGTGTTTTCCCCCAATGACATGCAGATCTTATGCATGTACAGCGCATTTGGAAAGTTTTCAGAACGCTTGACTTTTTCCACATTTTGTTACTTTACAGCCTTATTCTAAAATGGATTTAAGTAAACATTTCCTCATCAATCTACACACAATACCCCATAGTAACAAAATGCTAAAAGGAAATAAAAACACAAATACCTTATTTACATAAGTATTCAGACCCTTTGCTATGAGACTTGAAATTGAGCTCAGGTGCATCCTGTTTCCATTGATCATCCTGAGATGTTTCTACAAATTGATTGGAGTCCACCTGTGATAAATTCAATTGATTGGACATGATTTGGAAAGGCACACACCTGTCTATATACTAAAATGAGCGCGAAATCACGCAGGATGAATAAAAAGTAGCTCCAGTAATATGGGTGCTATTTTTCTAACAGTTTGCGCTAGAGCCAAGCCATCTTCTTTGCTGTAACGCTGTAAGCATGGAAGTTGCTCAGAGGCTGAGTGACAGTGAATTTGCAATTGCAAAGTCCACTCAGACTGGCCTGCTTTCTTGGTTTAAATAGGTGATTAAATAATAGCTTTTGGTTTTAACAGGTAATTAAATTCTACAATCGATCAACTTTGCTCGCTCTGCTCCAATCTATCGAATGTACATGTAACAACAGAAGATTCAGCAGGGTCTGCATCCTCGCTAGCCATCACATCAACATTATATTTTTTAAACTGATGGAGAAATGGATGCGCAGGAAGAGCAGATGGAAGCAGGTGAGTGATGGCTGGAAGGGAACGTGACTGGCTGATCATAGCTGCCATACCTAAGTTGCGGGTGAAAGTGAAGTTGACATTATTGGACTGGCACACAAGAGTCTACTTTCTGTAGCTTAAAACATTTAACAGAATTTATAAATATAACTAACTTCAAAAACATTGTATAACAGGCACTAGCTGGTTTCTTTTGATTGATAGGGATGAACATTTGGTAGTATCATTTGAAACGGTACTATTGTATTCTAAAATGTTGTCATAAGAATCATGACGTTTTGGTACCGTAATATTACCATACAGCAGCAACACTAATAAGTTGCATGGACTCATTGTGTGTGCAATATATTATGATTATAATATGATTTTTGAATGACTACCTAATCTCTGTACCCAACATATACAATTATCTCTATGGTCCATCAATTGAGCTGTGAATTTCAAACACAGATTTAACCACAAAGACCAGAGAGGCTTTCCAATGCCTCTCAAAGAGGTGCACCTATAGGTAGAAGGGTCAAATAAAATAAAAACAGACATTGAATATCCCTTTGAGCATGGTGAAGTTGTTAATTACACTTTGGATGGTGTATCAATACACCCAGTCACTACTCAGATACATGCGTCCTTCCTAACTAATTTGCCGGAGAGGAAGGAAACCACTCAGGGATTTCACCATGAGGCCAATGGTGACTTTAAACAGTTACAAAGTGTAATAGCTGTGATAGGAGAAAACTGAGGACGGATCAACAACATTGTAGTTACTCAACAATACTAACCTAAATGACAGAGTGAAAAGAATGAAGCCTGTACAGAATAAAAATATTCCAAAACATGCATCCGGTTTGCAATAAGGCACTAAAGCAATGAAATTAACTTTATGTCCTGAATACGAAGCGTTATGTGTTGGGCAAATCCAGTACATCACTGAGTACCACTCTTCATATTTTCAAGCATGGTGGTTTTTGCATCATGTTATGGGCAGGTTTGTCATCGGCAAGGCCTAGGGACTTTTTTAAGATAAAAATAAATTCAATAAAGCTCAGCACAGGCAAAATCCTAGTGGAAAACCTGCTTCAGTCTGCCTTTCAGTAGGAGAATAACTGTAACGGCTCTCTTTCGGTGAGTGAGTTGACCAAGGCGCAGCGGGTTGTGAATACATAATGAACTTTATTTAACAAGACGAAACTAAACACACGAAGAACACTTGAATAATTTTACAAAACGAACTAGACAGACCTAAACTATGAACTTACATGAAACGAGGAACACATAAACAGGAACGACCGAACGAACGAGACAGTACCGTGTGGTGCAACAAACACAGACACAGTGACAATCACCCACAAACAAACAGTGAGAACCTCCTACCTTAATATGACTCTCAATTAGAGGAAAACGCAAAACACCTGCCTCTAATTAAGAGCCATACCAGGCAACCCAAAACCAACATAGAAACGGAAAACATAGACTGCCCACCCAAAACTCACGCCCTGATCATCACACACATACAAAACAACAGAAAACAGGTCAGGAACGTGACAATAACCTAAAACACAAGACCAAATGTACACTGGAGTTTCTTACCAAGATTACATTGAATGTTCCTGAGTGGCATAGTTTATAGTTTTGACTTAAATCGTCTTGAAAATCTATGGCAAGACTTGAAATTGGCAATTGTTTTAATAGTAATGTGCAAATATTGTACAATCCAGTTGTGCAAAACTCTTAGAGACTTACCCAGAAAGACTCACAGCTGGAAGGTGATTCTAACATGTATTGACTCAGGGTTGTGAATACTTAGATATTTCTGTATTTCATTTTCAATAAATATGCATACATTTCAAAAAACATGTTTTCACTTAGTCATTATGGGGTACTGTGTGTTAATGGGTAAGAAAACAAATATATTTAATCCATTTTGAATTCAGGCTGTAATTAAAACAAAATGTGGAACAGTACTATTTAGAACATACGGTTTAGTAAAAAATAATGCAGTAAGCAACAAATAACAGCATACTAGGCTCATCCATACAAGATGGCGCTGAAAGACATGGTCACCCTGTTTATAGCTCCTAGACACATTTTTATGGGGTGTGTTATTTCTTACATTAATTGCTCAGAATGTTTCTTGCATTATTAATTACAGCATGAAAGAACTTTTGGATATTAGATTTGCGGTCACTCATCAGCATTTCGACCAGAAATTCAACTTCCCTGAATTGGATCCTTTGTTTTAACTTCCAGAGGCAATTCCATTCAGCCCAGGGGTTGCTCCAAGATGCCGTCGCCACAGAAGAGGAATAAGAAGTGTGCTTTTAGTTAGACTCAGGAGGCGTGCATACATCCACCACTGAAGTTCAGTCCCTGGACATTAAAGTAGACTAGCACAGGGCGTGGATCTTCTTCCAGAGAGACATCAGAGACTGTAACATACTCTCTTTGACAAATCATGGCTCTCTCCTGATATACTGTCTCCGACCATTCAGCCAGCGGGGTTCTCCATCCATCGCATGGACAGGAAGAAAGAACTCTCTGGAAAAAAGAAAGATGGAGGTGTATGTCTCATGATGAACTACTCATGGTGTGATTGTGGTAATGTACAGGAACTCAAGTCCCTTGTTCTCCCGATCTGGCACACCTGACCATCAAATGCCGACCGCATTACCTCTGGAGAGAATTCTGTTCAATCAGCGTCACGGCCGTGTATACTGTATATTCCCCCCCCCCCCCCCCCCAAGCTGACACCGTGACGACCCTCAAGGAACTACACTGGACTTAGCTGGGGACTTTAATTAAGTAAATCTGAGGAAAATGCCACCGAAGGTTTATCAACACATCTCCTGTGCTACACGACAGTACAGGGACAAAATGGATGTGTAATTCAATGGCTCAGACACGAGTCGTATGTGGCAGGGACTCCAGCCTGGTTGTGGACACCAGCGCCTTGCTTCTAGGCAAGCTAAACACCTTCTTCGCCCGCTTTGAGGTGCCGCCGACGCGGGCCACCGTCGCTGTGAGCTCTCGTTCTCCGTGGCCAATGTGAGTAAGACAATTAAGCGTGTTAATCCGCCAAGACTGCCCGCCCAGACTGCATCCTCAGAGCATGTGGAGACCAGCTGGCTTGAGTGATTACGGACATATTCAATTTCTCCCTATCCCAGTCTGTTGCCCCTACTTGCTTCAAGATGTCAGCATTGTTCCTGTCCCAAGAAAGTGAAGGTAACTGAACTAAATTACTTTCATCCGTAGCACTCACTTCTGTCATCATGAAGTGCTTTGAGAGGCTAGTTTAGGATCATATCACCTCCACCTTACCTGGCATCCTAGACCCACTACAATTGTCATGCCGCCCCAACAGATCCATGGATGACGCAATCACCATCGCACTGCACACTGCCCTATCTCATCTCAACAAGAGGAATACCTATGTAAGAATGCTGTTCATCGACTACAGCTCAGCCTTGAACACCATAGTGCCCTCCAAGCTCATCACCAAGCTCGGGGCACTGGGTCTGAACCCCGTCCTGTGCAACTGGGTCTTGGACTTCCTGACGGCCAACCCCAGGTGGTGAAAGTAAGCAACAACAACTCTGCTACGCTGATCTTCAACAGGGGGGCCCCACAAGGGTGCATGCTCAGCTCCCTCCTGTACTCCCTGTTCACCTATGACTGCGTGGCCATGCATGTCTCCAACTCGATCATCAAATTTGTAGGCGACACAACAGTGATAGGCCTGACTACCAATAATGACGAGACAGCCTACAGGGAGGAGGCAAGGGCCCTGGCGGAGTGGTGGCAGGAAAATAACCTCTCACTGAATGTAAAAAAAATTAAAGAGCTGATTGTGAACTTCAGGAGACAGCAGAGAGAGCACACCCCCATCCACATCCACGGGGCCGCAGTGGAGAGGGTGAAAAGCTTCAAGTTCCTTGACGTGCACAAAACTGACAACCTGAAATGGTCCATCCACACAGACAGTGTAGTGAAGAAGGCGCAACAGCGTCTCTTCAACCTCAGGATGCTGAAGAAATTCAGTTTGGGCCCTAAGACCCTCTCAAACTTCTACAGATGCACAATTGAGAGCATCCTGGTAGGATATATCACCGCCCGGTACGGCAATTGCACCATCTGTAACCACAGGGCTCTCCAGATGGTGTTTCGGTCAGGCCAACGCATCCCTGCCTGCCCTCCAGGATATCTACAGCACCCGGTGTCACAGGAAGGCCAAGAATATCATCAAGGACCTCAGCCATCCAAGTCATGGCCTGTTCACCCCACTACCATATAGAATTCAGGAGACAGTACAGGTGCATCAAACTGGGACAAAGAGACTGATAAACAGCTTCTGTCTCCAGGCCATCAGACTGTTAAATAGTCACGACCTGCCGGCCTCCGCCCAGTACCCTGCCATGAACTGGGTTACTATTACTAGCCGGCTACCACCCGGTACTCTACCCTGCACCATAGAGACTGCTACCCTATGTACAGTACATTGTCATTGGACACTGGTCACATGAATAATGTTTACATACTGTTTTATCCACTTCATATGTATATATTGTATTTTAGTCAAGGATAATCCTATTTATAAACTGGGTGTTTCGAGCCCTGAATGCTGATTGGCTGACAGTCGTGGTATATCAGACCGTATACCAAGAGTATGACAAAGCATTTATTTTTACTGCTATAATTATGTTGTTAACCAGTTTATAATAGCAAAAAGGCACCTCTGGGGTTTGTGGTACAGTTGAAGTCGGAAGTTTACATACACTTAGGTTGGAGTATTTAAAACTTGTTTTTCAACCACTCCCCAAATTTCTTGTTAACTAACTATAGTTTTGGCAAGTCGGTTAGGACATCTACTTTGTGCATGACACAAGTCATTTTTCCAACAATTGTTTACAGACAGATTATTTCACTGTATCACAATTGCAGTGGGTCAGAAGTTTACATACACTAAGTTGACTGTGCCTTTAAATTCCAGAAAATTATGTCATGGCTTTAGAAGCTCTGATAGGCTAATTTACATAATTTGAGTCAATTGCAGGTGTACCTGTGGATGTATTTCAAGGCCTACCTTCAAAATCAGTGCATCTTTGCTTGACATCATGGGAAAATCAAAAGAAATCAGCCAAGACCTCCGAAAAAAATTGTAGATGTCCACAAGTCTGGTTCATCCTTGGGAGCAATTTCACCTGAAGGTACCACGTTCATCTGTACAACCAATAGTATGCAACTATAAAGACCATGGGACCACGCAGCTGTCATACCGCTCAGGAAGGAGGCGTATTCTGTCTCCTAGAGATGAACGTACTTTGGTGTGAGAAGTGCAAATCAATCTCAGAATAGCAATGGACAATATACCACAATAAGGGTTGTATCCAGACACTCACCATATACCACATCCCCACAGGCCTTATTGCTTAAATAACTACTGCTGTACACACCTTTTCTATTTATATATTGTCCATAATGTCTACACACCATCATATACATATACTGCATATTTATATTACGGACGTTTACATTGCTCGTTCTGATATTCATTATTTGAATTTTTGGGGATTTGTGTGTATTATTTTGTATTGTTTTGGTATTACTGTAACGTTGGAGCTGCAAACATTTGCTGCACCTGCGATAACATCTGCAAAATATGTGTATGCGATCAATCAAATTGGATCGATTTGATCCTTCTGAGAATGCATAATCGAATGTGCAATTGCGTTTATTTTTACCATTCGTTCATTTTGGTACAACGTGTCCCCCTAAGGAATCATTCTGTACCACAAACATGTTGGAGTGATAAAAAAAGATGATTGACATTTATCAGAGGCTTTGTGAGAAAGCCTGCCCCCTGTTGTTATAGCAGTACCATTTCACTTGTCTGAACTCCCCTTGCAGCCATGTGTCTAGAAGGCAGAAATGTGAGACTGCTGTTAGAATATCCTTGTGCTGTTTACTGAGCAGTTGGCAGTTGGCTTTCTACTGTGCGCTTCAGTGCAAGAGAAACTAGTAACGGCCTTGAGAATATTGTTAAGCCTTGAATATATCATCAATGTGGAATTCAATTTTCTTTTTCCTGAGGAAAAACTAGGCTAACCAGCCTTCTCCTAAGTCAGATACATTTACTAAAGCCCTTTAGTAAGACTGTGACTTAGGTATTCGGATTCAGGGCACATGGAAGCTGTAGAGAAACATTTCTGTATCCATATACTTCTCCCTCATATTACCCATTTATTGGGTAAGGTCCATATCATATAAATAGATTTCTAATTATATGGTCCATATGTCCCTGTGGGGTATTGCAGGTTTATTGCCACCCATAGCTGTGTTAGCAAAGCATCAGTACATGGCTGTATTTCTCTGCTCTTGCAAAACTCCTTACATCCTCAACTGCTCTCTCTTCTTCCTACCATCTGCCTTCACTTAGCTCCTCCTTCTGTGTGTCTGTAAAGACATATGTTCATTCGATGTTACTCCATTTTGCTTAGTCCGTATCTATCTTACTGGTAAGTCATTAATCAGGTTGTGCAGATTGCAAAGCGCACAGGTCAGCTATTCATTAAGAACTGATCTGATTGAACTGCTGATTATTTATTCAGGGCTGAATTAAAAATTACTTTGAAAAGGGCATATTTGTTTTTGGTAAGGAGATTGAACGCTCTGTATTTCTCTCCACACAAAAAGCACTTATTTTACCTATGACTTTGCATCTATTTGCACGTGAGGGGTCTCACAAAATGGTTCCAAAACCACTGATAGCATCTTTGTTTTAGCCTGTGAGCTGTTGATTGGCAAATAGAGTGAATGAAAAGAGCTGATTGATTGTGAATAGCTTGTGAATTCCAGGTTGCATAAACCAAGGGGACGGTCTTTCATCACTTTACATTCACACGGCTTAAACAAATGATTACGGGGTTTCAGAGAGAGAGAGGAACATATCCCATAGACCTAATTTTCCATTTTAGAGTGTCTAATCAGAGATACAATAATAATAGTGACTTCAGGCAACATCAGTGTTCAGGGCTAATGAGATAAGGAAAACTCTACGCAAACAAGACCATCCAATGAGGAAAACTGTTGAGATGCTATAAAACAAACTCAGAAGTCCTGAAAATGCATAATCAGCAACAACTTTGCTTCGCAGAATAATTGCCTCTGTCTGTTAAAGAAACTGATGTGCAGTAAATAAATTAACAGATAGCTAACAATAAGAGGAGTTTGCATGGGCTGAATATTTTGCGTAAGATTTATGCAAGTGTTTACGTGGGAACCTTACCTAACACAACGTCAGTAAGTGTGGCTGAGACCCCTGCATCGTGTCTGCTTTCACATGGCTTCTCACCTCAAAGTAAACCTTCTACTGAAAGGTGTTTCAGCATCATGCCTACAAGTGCTACTGTGGGTCAGGGAAGGTGCAGCTTCAGTGTACAATAAGCCAAAGGCATACACTAAGGCCTCATGTTGTACACGTCTGCAGAGACATCATGCACACGCTCCACAAACATTCTTTGCTTGCAGAAGGAGAGAGAGAGAGAGAGAGAGAGAGAGAGAGAGAGAGAGAGAGAGAGAGAGAGAGAGAGAGAGAGAGAGAGAGAGAGAGAGAGAGATCCAAGGGAAGGCGTAGCTCTATGAATCTTAATCGAACAAAGCCTATTATTTGGCAGGGAATACTATTTGTAGATCAGTGATTCTACACCTCACCTGGCTCAAGCTGATCTACCCCAACAGACTCGGAAGTTGTAGCTAAAAAACAACAACATTAGGGGCAGTTAAAGGGGAGAGTCAATGAAACCAAAGATTATATATTATATTCGCAAGATGGCCGACTGAACCTATTGATGACCTATGACCTATCTTCTCTCGTCCATCTTTGTTATATCCACCTACAGAGCCATGGCAGTTACCTCAGTGTTCTCTGGGCCTTGGCCCTCTGTGAACTTCTGTAACCTTGTCATGAATAGTCCCACTCCTTAATAGATAGATCACATTTTTCAGTGGAGCTGAATAGTGTTAATCTCTCATCCCCAGGGTTATAACTTCAATGAAATGTATTTTATCCCCTCTAGCTTATTATTACCATTGTAATATGTATCTTTGCCATTCCAGATAAATGATGTATTTTTTGCCGTTTCTCTCATGATATGACCATCTTCCAAACAAGATGACTGTAAGCTATGGGAAAGGCGTATGCTTGCTCACACAGGGTCAATAGACCAATGACACTTATTGTCATTAGTGTCATTTCAGACACCTTGAAGTTGATATGTTTGTATGTTATACTGAGATATACTCCTTGAGGTTAATGTTGTTAACTGCTCAAGCTGCAGTCACTCAAATTATTTCAAAATAACTTGAACATTAAGAACTTAAAAACTGATACAAGCTTATAATTGACTGAACTGTATGAAATATAAACACAACATGTAAAGTGTTGTTCCAATGTTTCATGAGCTGAAATAAAAGATCCCAGAAATGTTCCATATGCACAAACAGCTTTTCTCTCAAATTTCGTGCACACAATTTGTAACACCACAGCTGCATAACTGTTTTGACAAATAACCTAATGGTATCTTTGGAGAGCTAACATTTGCTTGAGTTTTCCTTGTCGGGTTTAGATTTGGGGCAGGTTTCCACTTGAAAGCACTAGCAATGTGTTTATATGCATTGTCAAAAGACATCTAGGCATCAGTGGGGGCAGGCCTGTGTGAAATGCCTGTTACTGTGTCTGCTGCTGGACAAAGTATTTATGTGTTTGTGCGTATGTACGTCTGTGTGTGTGTGTGTGTGTGTGTGTGTGTGTGTGTGTGTCAAAATCAAATCAAATTATATTTGTCAAATGCACCGAATACAACAGGTGTAAGCATTACCGTCAAATGATTACTTACAAGCCCTTAATCAACAATGCAGTTCAAGAAATAGAGTTATGAAAATATTTACTAAATAAACTGAAGTGAAAATAATAAGATTAGTCTAGGTAATTTGTAAAGTGACTATGCATACATAATAAACAGCGAGTAGCAGCCGTGTAAAAACAAAGGGGGCTCCTTCCTCTGACACAGCCTAGTATATAGGTCCTGGATGGAATAAAAAAAAATATATACAGTTCCTGGATGTCAGGAAGCTTGGCCCCAGTGATGTACTGGGCCTTACGGTTAGATGCCGAGCAGTTGCCATACCAGGAGGTGATGCAACTGGTCGGGATGCTCTCGATGGTGCAGCTGTAGAACTTTTTGAGGATCTTGTGACCCATTTCAAATCTTTTCAGTCTCTTGAGAGGGAAAAGGTGTTGTTGTGCTCTCTTCACAACTGTCTTGGTGTGTTTGGACCATGGTAGTTCGTTGGTGATGTGGTCACCAAGGAACTTGAAGCTCTCTACCTGCTCCACTTCAGCCATGTCAATGTTAATGGGGGTCTCCGTTTCCTATAGTCCACGATCAGCTCCTTTGACTTGCTCACACTGAGGGAGAGGTTGTTGGCCTGGCACTACACTGCCAGGTCTCTGACCTCCTCCCTATAGGCTGTTTCATCGTTGTCGGTGATCAGGCCTACCACTGTTGCGTCATCAGCAAACTTAATTATGGTGTTGGAGTCATGCTTGGCCATGCAGTCATGCTTTGAGTACGTGTCCTGGTAATCCGTCTAGCCCCGAGGCTTTGTGAATGTTGACCTGTTTAATGGTCTTGCTCACATCGACTACAGGGAGCGTGATCACACAGTCGTTTGGAACAGCTGGTGCTCTCATGCATGCTTCAGTGTTGCTTGCCTCGAAGCGAGCATAAAAGGCATTTAGATCATCTGGTAGGCTCGCGTCACTGGGCAGCTCACGGCTGGGCTTCCCTTTGTAGTCCGTAACATTTTTCAAGCCCTGCCTGCCACATCCGACGAGCGTCAGAGTCGGTGTAGTAGGATTCAGTCCTGATAGTCCTGTGTTGACGCTTGCCTGTTTGATGGTTCGTCTGAGGGCGTAGAGGGATTTCTTATAAGTGTGTGTGTGTGTATAGTATGTGTGCCTGGCTGGTTAATTATTGAGTTGATGTAAACTGGCAGCTTGATGCGTCCTAAATCAGACAGGTACAAATACGTAGCGTACTGTCAGCCATTAATGAGCAGCATTAGGTTAGATACATGAGTGATGAATAAATAGATGCTGGGAGGGTTTGCACACACTCGTGTTTAGAATGAGGAATGGGCTCAACTTATCCCCTGGCTTCTCCCATTGGCTCTCTGTGGTGGATCGGGTTAAAAGACACAACTTCGTAAATATCGTTCTTGAGCAATTTTTTGCAAAATCTTGATACATTAAAGCTGTGTGCCACCAAGGACATCATTTTAATCATTAAACTGGATCGAGAAATCATTTTTAGTGCTCAAATAATCTTTGTGGAAAGTCGCACCCTAAAGAGACATCATTTGATATTAGCTGCAATATAATATAATAAAATGTGATGAGATGAGATGCCTTTATTGTCAATTCACATGGTACTTCATCTTGCTCAGATAAGCATATCCAATTGTAATGCAACGAAAAACGCTTCGACATATGCAACCAACACATTGACATATTTCTCTGGCATGAAGTTACGTTGTCATGACAGTACAGAATGCAGTGTGCTTACTTGACTGTTAGGTTGTCTTGGTAATTCAAGATGGCTGTTGTAATTATTGAGAGAATGAATTTAAATTAACTTGAAGATATACATTAACAGTCTGAATAGAAAACAACAGATAGACAGGATGTGGGGGAATTGTGTACTGGATAACATGCTACAATGACTCATCGACTGAAGACAGAAATAAAGTAAAGAATACACAGACTTTTTTTAATCAACACCCAGGGCACTACGTAGTTGATCAACAGTATCTTACATACTACTTAAACCTGCATTTTACTATGTAAGTCATATAGTTGAATGAATAATTCATTTTATTTATTACCTGAAGGTGTTTATAGGTCTGTATTGTGCTGTGTCCGTTTTATGTATGACAGTGTCAGTATTGACATTTGTCTCTGCAGTGGCGTTTAACAGCCTTTGTTAGACATCGTGGTGGTATATGTGCATGTCTGAGAGGTGTAAAACTTATCTCTCCACATTCCCCTGGGGACCCATAGGAGGAGCCTTGCGACTGCGTGTTATCGTTGCCCTGTGAAAGAGGAGGCAGGATGGGGATAGCAGGACAGACATCGTAACAACATAAGTCTAACTGGAAATATAGGCTTCTGGTCTATCCCCAAAACCACCATTTCCCAGATAACCACTGATCAATGTTATGATGCTTTTTCTTTCAGGTCACAACCCTTTCTTCTTCAATGCTTTCTATTGAGCTATATCTCCCCACCTTACCCTCTCAGCCTCATCCTTCCTTCCTCCTCTCTTTAATTTCAATTCCCTCTGTGTTTCAGAGACATAACTGGGAGGCGCTATGTGAGTGAGTGACAGCTCCTGCATTGTGACTCTGCTCTGCCGGTGTTGCTGATACTAAGATGCAGCCTGTTCTGTTCTGGTAACATGCGTCAGTCTGCTAATACTGCAGAGCTTTGCCCAGGATTTGTGCATGCATTCTTCATCTCTCTCTGTCTCTCTCTCTCTCTCTCCCACTCTCTCTCTCTCTCTCTGTCTCTCTCTCCTTCTCTCTCTTCCTCTCTCCCTCTGCCCCTCCCTCTTTCTCTCTCAGAGGCAGGCAATCTTCCAAATGCTGGTGGAGCTAGCAGGTGCAGCCTTGTTTCTCTCTCTCACTTCCCTCCCTCTCTGTCTCTCTCTCCCTCTCGCTCTACCAGTGTGCACATTCTGCTCAGTCCCTGCTTTTTTTTCTCTCTCTCATTTGCACTCCCTCTCTCTCTCTCAGCATCGGCAGCAGCAGGGCAGGGAAGCAGCTGTCTCCCTGATTCGAATACCAGAGCCACCGGTCTGCTGGATCAGCATCCTTGGCTAAAACCACAGGAGAGTCAGGCTGTAAAGCCGAAGAGTCTGTTGTGGAGATCTCTAATCATCCTGAAGCAATCCCTGGAGAGACAAAAACAGCAAAAACTGCAACATATCACAACATTGACTGGAAGGCTGCCATTCCTCATAGAGGGACCTGAAGTAGAGGAGCGGGGAGAGGAGTGGTACAGGGTGGTTTTCAACGGCTCCCTCTCTCTTTCTACATCTCCTTTACTGTCTTTTTCTGAGAGGATCCTTATCTTCTCTCTCTCTTCTCTTTTTCTCAGTACGCGAATGTAGTTGGCGGATAAGGGGCAGGTTTCTAGCTCTCTGCTGCATTAACAGGCAGTGCACAGACACGGTGGGGCAGAGAGCGGACAGCTTGGGGAACCTGAGCTATGGTAGGAGAGGAAGGGGACAACGCATCGCAAACGACAGAAACACCCTTTACTGCCACCATTCACCCATCCTTTTCTCTCTCTATCTCTAAGCTCCAGGCTTGTTTTTTCTCCTCGTTGCCATCAATGGATTCTGTCTTTTTTCCCACTGGAGAATAGCAAACAACTCAGTGCTGGGAGTTGGCTTGGTTTTGCTCCAAAACTGAAGAAAAAAGCATAAAAAGAGAGTACCTTTGTGGATGTTGTAGAGAGCGGGTGGTCTGAAGAGGGAGCAACAGCACACCATCTCTCTTCTCTCTGACGGGAGGGACAGGTTTTTGTTTCTGGGGCTGAGAAGCTGACTCAGCTAAGGAGAGATAGCTGCAGAAACCCAAGGATCCTATCTGCCTTGCCTACTTACTGTAGGTGAGGGATTCAGAACAGCCCCTGTAAGTTTTTCTCATCAGCATCGATAACCCAAACGCCCCATCTTGGAATATTGACCGAGGGAAGGAGAAACGGTGTGAAATAAAGAGGGCTATTCTATTCTCTTCTTCATCTATTTTGTCTGGATCGTCCTCGGAGTTGGAAGTCTTGGTCGCTTTTGGGCAGGATTTCAACTGGACTAAAGATCATTCCAAGTTCCAACGCGCCTACATCGGCTTTTTCCACCTCTGTTGTGCATCTCTGAGTGTGTCTGAGTGTGTTTGTTTGTACGTATCTGTATGTGTGTGTTACTGTGTGTGTGTGTATGCGTTTGTGAGCATCTTGTTAAACGTGTGTTTCCTTCTTGATGTCCAGCATTGTCGGCTGCCATTCTGCCTCGTGCTGCCCATGCCCGTCACGCGCCTGGCCCCAAGGTTAACCCTTGCTAAGCCGCGTGAAGGATGAGCGAGAGCTCCGGAGCAGTCACATCCGGGGCGGTGATCCTGGAGGAGTGTCCAGAGGGGAGTGGGGAGCGAGAGCAGGTCCAAGCCCAAGAACCAGGGCGCCTGCGCTGTGGAGGCTGCACCCTGTGGCCCCGCCAGCAGACATGGCTATGTGTTGTCCCTCTACTCATAGGCTTCATTGGCTTGGGACTAAGCCTGATGCTGCTCAAATGGATTGTGGTGGGCTCTGTTAGGGACTACGTGCCCACAGACCTGGTGGACGCCAAGGGTATAGGACAGGACCCCATGTTTCCCCCCCATCTCTCCAAGCCCAGCGCCTTGCCCAAGAACTCAGACACCACCAGTACCACCACCACGACAACCATTACTATCGTGGCCAACCCCACCTCAACCACCGTCACGGCAGTGAGGGGCAGAACTCGAACTGTCGTCGCCAACCACCCTGGTGGCACCACTACTACAGCCAGGGTGGGTGGTGCATCAGGCAGCCAGGTTACACCTCGCAGCACCACACAGCGCCAAGGCAACTCTGGGGGTGGAGGACCACAAGGCCCCCTTATTACCACAACCACCGCCGCACCAGTCGCCGCCTCCACTTTTACCACCTCCAGCCCGAAACCTTCTAACCCCACTGTGCTGCACGACTCCACACAAATGTGGACCCACGAGCACACCACGGAGAGGCCTGCCTCCACTCCCACATGGACCCATGTGAACCGAAAAACACGTGAGTCACCACTATCTGTAATTACTGCTTGGTTTGAGAAGAAGCTAATGTCACTATTTCTTTCTTTCTTTGCGATTAACAATTTTTTTAATCAATACATTTAAATACTTCCAGACATTGGCTGGTTTTGTGTTGCAAATCGAGAAAAAAGATCAAATGTGCCTTGGTTGGGTGATTTACCATTAGTTTATATATATATATTTGGAATGAGATATATATATATATATATTTGGAATGAGATGTTCAAATTATGTGGACACCTGCCCGTCGCACATCTCATTCCAAAATCATGGGCATTAATATGGAGTTGGTCCCACTCTTCTGGGAAGGCCTTCCATTAGATGTTGGAACATTGCTGTGGGGACTTGCTTCCATTCAGCCACAAGAGCATTAGTGAGGTTGGGCACTGATGCTGGGCAATTAGGCCTGGCTCGCAGTTGGCATTCTAATTCATCCCAAAGGTGTTGGATGGGGTTGAGGTCACGGCTCTGCGCAGGCCAGTCAAGTTCTTCCACACCGATCTCGACAAACCATTTCTGTATAGACCTCAGTTTGTGCACGGGGGCATTGTCATGCTGAAACAGTAAAGGGCCTTCTGCAAACTGTTGCCACTAAGTTGGAATCACAGAATCATCTATAATGTTATTGTATGCTATAGTGTTAAGATTTCCCTTCACTGGAACTAAGTGCCTGAAATGAAAATCAGCCCCAGATCATTATTCATTTTCCACCAAACTTTACAGTTGGTACTATGCATTGGAACAGGTAGCATTCTCCTGGCGTTCTCCCAGATTCGTCCATCGGACTGCCAAATGGTGAAGTTTGATTCACTGCTCCAGAGTCCAATGGTGGCGAGCTTTACACCACTCAAGCCGACGCTTGGCATTGCGCATGGTGATTTTAGGCTTGTGTGCGGCTGCTCGGCCATGGAAACACATTTCATGAAGCTCCCGACAAACAGTTATTGTGTTTTGGAACTTGGTAGTGAGTGTTGCAACCAAGGACAGATGATTTATACGTGTTACGTGCTTCAGCACTCGATGGTCCTGTTCTGTGAGCTTGTGTGGCCTACCACTTCACGGCTGGCCATTGTTGCTCCTAGACATTTCCAGTTCACA
Organism: Salvelinus fontinalis; assembly: GCF_029448725.1. Taxonomy (NCBI): domain Eukaryota; kingdom Metazoa; phylum Chordata; class Actinopteri; order Salmoniformes; family Salmonidae; genus Salvelinus; species Salvelinus fontinalis. The sequence goes on along the minus strand of NC_074701.1, from coordinate 26,828,298 downwards.
ATTACAGCACTTACAATTGACTGGGGAAGCTCAAGCATGGCAGAAATTTGATGAACTGACTTGTTGGAACTGTAGAATCCTGTGACGGTGCCATGTTGAAAGTCGCTGAGATTTTCAGTAAATCCCATTCTACTGCCAATGTTTGTCTATGGAGATTACATGGCTGTGTGCTCATTGTTATACACCTGTCAGCAACGGGTGTGGATGAAATAACCAAATCCACTCATTTGAAGGGGTATGTACCCCTTCAAATGAGTGGATTTGGTTATTTCATCCACACCCTTTGCTGACAGGTGTATAAGAATGAGCACAGGGCCATTCAGCCTCTTTTTGAATTCAGAAAATAAAAATCTGTGTGATAGAATCGTGAGTTGTTGTATAATGTGCAGTTTCCAATGTGAAATTCACAAAGTCTAAAGTTCTTTATGGATGAAAGGCGCGGATAGTGATGATGGTTGTGGTTGTGGCTAGTAACTCCCCTCATGGAAGGGTAAAATCTGCAGGAATAAATTATCCAGTGTAATGGATAATGAGAGGTTCTTGCATCATTTTGCTTTCCGGGAAGATTACTGTCAGCATCCTCACTGGATTCCATATTCTCTTTTAAGAAATGTATGTTCAACGAATTTCCACGTGGTGTTGATGAACGTCTGTCAGTGTAGCTAGCTACAGTAGCATGCTAACCTTATCTAGCTAGCTAGCTAGCTGTCTTGCCAACCTTATCTAGCTAGCTAATATTATCTGTTGTTGCTGTTTTTCTAACTACATCATATTCAAATGATTAGCTAGCTGGCTCTATGGCTGGTTCTGGAGCTAATGTACCTGGATCTGGAGCTAATGTACCTGGTTCTGGATTTGTTGTAAGCATTGATTTAGGGAAAACTTTGCCACATATGGAAACCACTGGTCTATCTTTGACTTATCTCGAAAGTTTTGGCATTTTCCATAAATTGCAGCTGCGAATCTGCTGTAGAAATAATAAGTTGTAGCTCTGGTTATATGGGTAGCTTTTGAAAGATAGCTGATATGCATTTTTCTACATTGTAATGGACACAGTGCAATCTTTGGTAGTTTGCTGGCAGGCTTTGGCTACGGTACAGCAAAGTCAATTCAGCCCATACTCATGGTTCTTACAGGGGAAGTGGCATGATAGGCTACAATTATTTTGCTCATGATCATGCATGGCACAAATGACATGTAACTATAAGTTCCTTGAATTTTCATTCGTGGGTGCCTTTTCGTTATCTTGATAGACACTTGTGGTTTCTAGCTAACGTTACACCAATCAAAGCACTGGAATGTGTAGTGAAACAAAACTTTAGTAGTCAAAACCATTCATTTTGGGGTGATGAGGAGAGCGGGTTTGCAAAATGCTATCATATCACACAATTATACTATTTATAAAATTGTTATATAGATTTTTTTAATACAGACTAGCTAAAAAATATGTAAAAATTGACAAATTTATCCAATGTATTACGCTAATTTTCTGGCAAAAAAAGTGAAGGTGAAAAATCATAAGTTTGCACCCCCTATTTTTATTAGCTCCATGGCTCAGGCGGCCAAGTGGACACAAGGCTATTTGGCTCATCTCAGTCACGTAGAGGAATAACTTTGCAGCTGTTTCTGCAATAAACAATGCCATGCTTGTGGGTGGTAACATTAAAATAAAATCCAGGCCTGAAACAAATGTGGGCTGAAAATAATTTGAATGTCATATCATAGGAAAAGACACCAGATTAACACGGATTTGCACATAGACATCTGCCAACTGATATTAACACTTGTAGTTTTGTAGAAATGTTTCTGCCTCTGTAAGTTTAGGAAACGTTGCCTTGAGCCTTGAAATTCTCCCTCATGGGGATGGTCCCGTGTGGCTCAGTTTGTAGAGCATTTCCCACAGGGGACCAGTACGGAAATGTATGCATTCACTACTGTGAGTCACTCTGGATGAGAGCTTCTGCTAAATTACTCAAATGTAAATGATGGAGGATAATGAAAGTTCACAAAAGTAAAGGTAGACATATCAATTATATAGTTAGTGTTTTTACTGATATCAATTCCGTTACCAAATCGGTATACGAATTTCTGAAAAATTGGTATTAGGATTTCTGCATTTGAATTGGCTACATAGTAGTCACACACCACATCTGGTTTCTCAAGTTTGGACATCTCAGTACAGTACAGTAAAGTAGAGTTCAGTACTGTACACAGTAGAGCACACTAGAGTTGTGTACACTATACTCTACTGTGGTCTACAGTACTATACTTAACTTTACTGTAGTCAATGTGTCATGTCATAGCTGACACTTCATTCTTTCTGCAGACCTCGTTGAATCTTAGAGTTTTTGGAAAACGTGGACACAAAAAACTGAGGTAGATTTTACCGAAATTCTGTTACCAAACTTTGCATCTGCACATTAATTGTGTTTTTGTAAAATGTTCAGTGTAAATTGTTAAAAGTAGTCATTGCGCATAGAATGGTAGGGTTTACTTTGAAATCTATGTTTTTTGTTTGGGATACATTTTAAGTGAAAAATCAGAGCAATTCTCTTACCGTGAAACTGCCCATAGCCTATTTACTAGGCCTGTGACAATACCAGTATCGCAATAATTTTTACTTTGCAAAAATATGAAAACACGAAGTCGACCAAACTCTTTGGTCCTTTAAAATCCTGCTGTATGTAAAATATTGTGTGCTACAGCTTCGAAAATAATTAAATGTGACTCTGGATGACAACGTAATGAAGTTTCTTTCCAACATTAGTGCTGTTTCCTAAATAAGTCAAATCCACTTTGTGTTTAGTTTCCTTGCAATGGCACTAACGAGTATTATGATACTGGTATCGTTTTGGCCTTACTATCTACTGTGTCAAGACTGGATTAATCTGAAAACAACAACGTCATGCTCTCCCAGTTCTATCCACTCTGCTGTCCTCGACTCCGGTTGTTGGATCACCATAGCCTATTGATTTGTGCAGGAGGGATTTTCTTGCAGTGATCAATCAACTTTGTACCTATGACTCCATTACTCCAATGATAGATATTATTTTTCCATCACGTTGTCTATTATGATCCTTGAATTACACAAAGCTGAGCCATACATCAAATTAGCAATGCATACAAACTAAATTCCCTTATCTGTCTTCTGATGGTGTCCAAAGTAATCAGAATTTACTAGATTAGAATTAACCTGTTGGGGATGGGGGCGCTGTTTAGACTATTTATGCTAATGTGGCTAATTTTTTAAACGGCTTCCCACAAAATCCTTGATCGTACAATATGCATATTATTATTATTATTGGATAGAAAACAGTCTATAGTTTCTATAGGAGTTGAAATTTTGTCTCTAAGTGGAACAGAGCCCATTCTACAGCAATTTCCCTGACATGGAGTCAGATTTGAGAAACGTTGGCCACTTTTCTGAAGTCATTTAAACGGGCACTGTCGTTGCTATGACTATACGGACACTTCTTACGTCTTCCCCTGGATGCCTTTACGTGATGACGATTCCAACGGGCTCGATTGCTCGTTCACAGGCACTACAAATGAAAAAAACCTTTAGCTAGCAAGTCTTTTCTTGCTGCGTAACGCGCGTGGAAGACACCGACCCTCTCCTGTTCCAAGCATTAGTTTAGCCTGTTATATTTCTCCGGTCATCTTTTCACTCGTTATAGGAGTTACAAACATCACAAAGTAGTTAATTTAAAGCGTTTTATAGCAATTTATATCCGTTTAGTGCGATTTTGGGACATTTATTTTTGCAACGATGTGAAAAGTTGGGAACGCTTTTCAGTTCATCCCGAACGTAGTTGACATTTCCACATGGCAAGAGGACAGCTTTCCACCAAAAGACGATTTCTCCCAAGAAAGGATCCTTTGCCCAAGATACTGATGGAAGAACAGCTCAAGGTAGGACATTTTTATTATGATAAATCGTGTTTCTGTCGAAACATTTTAGTGGCTTAGGACGCCATGTTTTTTGACGTAGCTTCGCTTGGCGCAAACTGTATTGAAAAGTAAGGATAAATTAAAAAATGTAATAACGCAATTGTATTAAGAATTAAATTGTCTATCAATCCCTGTCCACCCTATATTTTTTAGTCACGTTTATGAGTATTTATGTATAAGAGTAGATCACTGTCTAAGTGGCGCAAGGACGTTTTCTTTACCAGCTTGTCTACATTTCACATTGTCTAACCATGATTTTGGTGGCTAAATATAAACATTTTCGATCAAACTGTATATGCATGTTGTAATGTGATGTTACAGGAGTGTCATCGGAAGAATTCTGAGAAGGTTAGTGAAAAAATTAATATCTTTTGGCGATGTTGACTTTTATCGCTCACTTTGGCTAGAATCAATGCTGGGCTGCTAATTGCTATGTGCTAAGCTAATATAACGATTTATTGTGTTTTCGCTGTAAGACACTTAGAAAATCTGAAATATTGTCTGTATTCACAGGATCTGTGTCTTTCGATTCGTGTATGCTGTGTATTTTTACGAAATGTTTGATGATTAGTAGTTAGGTAAACACGTTGCTCATTGTAATTATTCTAGTCCATTTGTGATGGTGGGTGCAATTGTAAACTATGCCATATACCTGAAATATGCACTTTTTTCTAACAAAACCTATCCCATACCATAAATATGTTATCAGACTGTCATCTAATGAGTTTTTTTGTTGGTTAGGGGCTATAAATATCTTAGTTTAGCCGAATTGGTGATGGCTACTGGTGTTGGTGGACAAATAAAAGATGGTGGAATATGCTAATGTGTTTTTAGGTAATAGATGTACATCTTTACATATTGTGTCTTCCCTGTAAAACATTTTAAAAATCGGAAATGTTGACTGGATTCATAAGATCTGTGTCTTTCATTAGCTGTATTGGACTTTAATGTGTGAAAGTTAAATATTTTAAAAAAATATTTTTTTTGAATTTCGCGGCACTGGTTTTTCAGTGGGGGGGGGGGGGGGGAGTGCCGCTAGCGGCACGCTGATCCTAGACAGGTTAAGTGTGCTCTTTGATCATTAGAGTCAGTAAAAATGTTGTATTATTTCATAAGCAAAGAATACAACAGGAGCCATTCATCACACATTCATTTATTAATTAACCATTTTAAGAATGCCATTTCGCGAGCAAGTGCTCCTGAAAACCATTAGGCCCCAGTGATGGATATCCCATGGAAAATGTCACTTCTCCAGCATGCTGCAGCAGCCAACTCTAATCCCACTCCCCCCTCCTTCCTATATCCAATCTTCCATCCTCCCACACATTGTTCGCAATTTCAAAAGGGCATATTTTCCTTAACTATCAATTACATTTAGATTTACTTTAGGTATTTATTGAATTATCCTAATTAATGTACTACCTATCTTTACTGAATTATCCTAATTAATGTACTACCTATTTTATCACACATTCATTCATTTAAACGGAAGGTGCTTACACTGAGACATTTGTCCTTTAGATAATACATTCTGAATGTGAATGTACTGAACAAAAATTTAAACGCAACATGTGAAGTGTTCACCCCATGTTTCATGAGCTGAAATAAATGATACCAGACATTTCATTTACACAAAAAGCTTATTTGTCTCACATTTTGTGCACAAATTTGTTTACATTCCTGTTGTTTACATCCTCCTCCTTTGCCAAGATAATCCATCCACCTGACAGGTGTGGCATATCAAGAAGCTGATTAACCTGTCTAGGATCAGCGTGCCGCTAGCGGCACTCCCCCCCCCCCCCCACTGAAAAACCAGTGCCGCGAAATTCAAAAAAAATATTTTTTTAAAATATTTAACTTTCACACATTAAAGTCCAATACAGCTAATGAAAGACACAGATCTTATGAATCCAGTCAACATTTCCGATTTTTAAAATGTTTTACAGGGAAGACACAATATGTAAAGATGTACATCTATTACCTAAAAACACATTAGCATATTCCACCATCTTTTATTTGTCCACCAACACCAGTAGCCATCACCAATTCGGCTAAACTAAGATATTTATAGCCCCTAACCAACAAAAAAACTCATTAGATGACAGTCTGATAACATATTTATGGTATGGGATAGGTTTTGTTAGAAAAAAGTGCATATTTCAGGTAGATGGCATAGTTTACAATTGCACCCACCATCACAAATGGACTAGAATAATTACAATGAGCAACGTGTTTACCTAACTACTAATCATCAAACATTTCGTAAAAATACACAGCATACACGAATCGAAAGACACAGATCCTGTGAATACAGACAATATTTCAGATTTTCTAAGTGTCTTACAGCGAAAACACAATAAATCGTTATATTAGCTTAGCACATAGCAATTAGCAGCCCAGCATTGATTCTAGCCAAAGTGAGCGATAAAAGTCAACATCGCCAAAAGATATTAATTTTTTCACTAACCTTCTCAGAATTCTTCCGATGACACTCCTGTAACATCACATTACAACATGCATATACAGTTTGATCGAAAATGTTTATATTTAGCCACCAAAATCATGGTTAGACAATGTGAAATGTAGACAAGCTGGTAAAGAAAACGTCCTTGCGCCACTTAGACAGTGATCTACTCTTATACATAAATACTCATAAACGTGACTAAAAAATATAGGGTGGACAGGGATTGATAGACAATTTAATTCTTAATACAATTGCGTTATTACATTTTTTAATTTATCCTTACTTTTCAATACAGTTTGCGCCAAGCGAAGCTACGTCAAAAAACATGGCGTCCTAAGCCACTAAAATGTTTCGACAGAAACACGATTTATCATAATAAAAATGTCCTACCTTGAGCTGTTCTTCCATCAGTATCTTGGGCAAAGGATCCTTTCTTGGGAGAAATCGTCTTTTGGTGGAAAGCTGTCCTCTTGCCATGTGGAAATGTCAACTACGTTCGGGATGAACTGAAAAGCGTGACCAACTTTTCACATCGTTGCAAAAATAAATGTCCCAAAATCGCACTAAACGGATATAAATTGCTATAAAACGCTTTAAATTAACTACTTTGTGATGTTTGTAACTCCTATAACGAGTGAAAAGATGACCGGAGAAATATAACAGGCTAAACTAATGCTTGGAACAGGAGAGGGTCGGTGTCTTCCACGCGCGTTACGCAGCAAGAAAAGACTTGCTAGCTAAAGGTTTTTTTCATTTGTAGGGCCTGTGAACGAGCAATCGAGCCCGTTGGAATCGTCATCACGTAAAGGCATCCAGGGGAAGACGTAAGAAGTGTCCGTATAGTCATAGCAACGACAGTGCCCGTTTAAATGACTTCAGAAAAGTGGCCAACGTTTCTCAAATCTGACTCCATGTCAGGGAAATTGCTGTAGAATGGGCTCTGTTCCACTTAGAGACAAAATTTCAACTCCTATAGAAACTATAGACTGTTTTCTATCCAATAATAATAATAATATGCATATTGTACGATCAAGGATTTTGTGGGAAGCCGTTTAAAAAATTAGCCACATTAGCATAAATAGTCTAAACAGCGCCCCCATCCCCAACAGGTTAAACAGCCTGATCATTACACATGTGCACCTTGTGCTGGGGACAATAAAAGGCCACTCAAAAATGTGCAGTTTTGTCACAGAATAATCCCACAGATGTCTCAAGTTTTGAGGGAGCGGGCAATTGGCATGCTGACTGCAGCAATGTCCACCAGAGTTGATGCCAGAGAATGTAATGTTAATTTATCCACCATAAACTGCCTCCAACGTCGTTTTAGAGAATTTGGCAGTACGTCCAACTGGCCTCAAAACAGCAGACCACGTGTAACCACGGCAAATAAAAAATGGTAAGCTATGCAAGAACCTCCACATCGTCTGATACCAGCCACCCGGACAGTTGATGAAACTGAGGAGTATTTATGTCTGTAATAATGCCCTTTTGTGTGGAAAAACTCATTCTGATTGGCTGGGTCTGACTCCCCAGTAGGTGGGCCAGGCTCCCAAATTGGTGGGCCTATGCCCTTCCAGGCCCACCCATGGCTGCGCCCCTGGCCAGTCAGGTAAAATCTATAGATTAGGGCATAATGAATGTATTTCTATTGACAGATTTCCTTACATGAACTGTACTGTAACTCATTTAAACCGTTGAAATTATTGCATGTTGCGTTTATATTTTTGTTCTGTATAAATAAAACTATAAAGAACACAACTAAAGTCAGTGCAGTTCCTACATAAGTCTTTATCTGGTTATTTTCCAGTTCTAGAAGGATGTGCTACCCACAGAGGGACATGTTTCTATTGACTTGACAAGAGTGTATATTTGCTAGGATTACTTGTCTACATGTCGGGCCCAATTATGTCTGCCATGCAGATAGTATATATTCAGGTGGTCTTTCTACAGTAGGGGAGAGTAGGTTAAATGTAATACAGTATTCTTTCTAACAAAGATATCTAAATATATTTTCAGCAGGATGTGTATCCCTGGAAATAATCAGAGTTCATGTAAACTTTACAGTTTTTAAAACACAGTTTGTCCCAAAAAATTAGACTCTTGGCACAATTTACCCCAGGCATAGGGAAACATTTAGCCATGGGGACAGGGTAAATTAAGCTGCCTACAAATGTCTGTACTGAATGAAATATTACCACTACCTTTTTAAAACCACGCTTATCTTTATTTCCCAAATGCAATTCAACACAATCACCTTTTTGTCTTTGTATGTTTTAAACATATGTTAACAAAGGCTTAACACCTAACAAACACTTTGGACTTTTTTACACTTTTAACATTGGCCCTGTTGTTACCTCGTATACCAGCAATAATGTCACGCCCTGACCTGAGATATCTCTGCTTTCTTTATATTTTGGTTAGGTCAGGGTGGGACTAGGGTGGATACGCTAGTTTTTGTATTGTCTAGGGGTTTTGTATTGTCTAGGGTTTTTGTATGTCTAGGGTTTTAAGGTCGAGGTATTTGTATGTTTATGGTGGCCTGATATGGTTCCCATATCGTTCCCATATTTGTCGTTGTCTCTGATTGGGGATCATATTTAGGTAGCCATTTCCCTTTGGTGTTTGTGGGTTCTTATTCTATGTTTAGTTGCCTGTCTGCACTATTCATATAGCTTCACGCTTCGTTTGTTTTGTTAGTTTGTTCAGTGTGCTTTCTTTAATAAAAGAGGAATGTACGCATACCACGCTGCACCTTGGTCCGATCTTTATGACGAACGTGACAAATAATGCCTTGCATTACACCTGAGAAGAAAACACTTCAATTTGCTCATCTTGCCATAGGCTCAACTGTTGGCTCAACTTACCCCTTGGCGATTGGCTCCACTTACCCCAAGGCAAACATTTTGACTATATTAGCCCACACTGCTACAAGGATACACTTTCATGCAGGTTTAGGACCTCATATTAAAATTTATAGAGACCCCAACTGATGTATAGAACAATCTTTAAAGTATCGACTTTGATGTAGATACAAGCATCATGAAACCTCTAACACAATCAATTAATTTAACTTCTTGAAAATCATTTTTTTTGGATCTACTTGCTTACCACTTTTTCCATGTGGTTTCTTCCTTCACAGACTCTATGAAATGATGACCTCTTCCTAAAAATTTGGTCATAAGATACATTTTGTGTATGGTTTCCTGGAAACAAGGGTGGCTCAATTTACCCTTTTGGCTCAACTTAACCCACTCTCCCCTAATACAATTTGAAAGGGATGTTACTTTGTCTCAGGCATTGAATATTGAATCAGGGTGTCAAGCAGCCATGCTTTAGCGTCGCTCACTGGCACTATGCTAGATTACTTTTTACTCAAGCCATCCTTAATCCAGATTAATTTCTCATCACTCTGGAGGAGCAGCTAAACAGAATTATGCACCGATCATTAGTCACACACATGATGCGGTTACAAGCATCCCAGTGATTGGGATTGTATTGATATACAGTATTCTGTACCATATAAGACTGGGTAATATCTTCATTGAAATGTTGTCACTTATTAGATTATATGAACAAGCCATTTTTCATACAATACTCATCAAACAAGTGTGTTGTTTATAAAGTGAAATACAAACCTATTAGTTTCACATATAAAGTTTCAAGTTCTAATGTCACATGCACAAGTACAGTGAAATGCCTTTCTTGCCAGCCCCAATGTATCATAAAAAAAGAACATAAAGTAGAACAAAAACAAGAAATAAGAAAACCAAGATAAAGTAAGAAGTTATATACAGGGTCAGTTCCAATAACATATTTACAATGTACATGATACTGGAGTGATAGAAATAGATATGTATGGGGGTAATGTGACTAGGTATCAGGATAAATGATAAACAGAGTAGCAGCACCGTAAGCTATGATTGTATGTGAGTGTGTTTGTGTATGTCTGTAGAGTCAGTTAAAATGGGTGTTCATGTTATGTGTGTGTTGGAGTGTGAGTATGCGTGAGTGTGTAGAGTTGTGTGAGTGTGCACAAAATACAAATAAAATACAATGGTCAACTCAGATAGTCTGTGTAACCATTCTGTTAGCTACTTAGCAGTCTTATGTCTTGGGGATGAAAGCTATTCAAGAGCCTGTTGGTCTCAGACTTGATGCAGCAGTACCTCTTGCCATGCATAAACCCGAGAGAACAGTCTACGGCTTGGGTGGCTGGAGTCTTTAACAATTATCTGGGCCTTCCTTTCACAACGCCTGATATAAAGGTCCTGGATGGCAGGGAGCTCGGCCCTAGTGATTTATTGGGCTGTCCTCACCCCCCTCTGTAGCGCCATGTGATCGAGAGCGGTGCTGTTGCCATACTAAGACGTGATGCAGCCAGTCAAGATGCTCTCAATGGTGCAGCTGTAGAACTTTTTGAGGATTTCAGGGTCCATGCCAAACCTTTTCAACCTCCTGAGGGGGAAGAGGCGCTATCGCGCCTTCTTCACAACTGTGTGCATGTGAGTGGAACATTTTAAGTCCTTAGTGATTTGAGCACAAGGAACTTGAAGCTCTTGACGAGGTCCACTACAGCCCCATCGATGTGGATGGGGGCTTGCTCACCCACCCCCATTTCCTGTAGTCCACAATTAGCTCCTTGGTCTTACTGACGTTGAGTGAGAGGTTTTTGTCCAGCCACCACACTGCCAGGTCACTGACCTCCTCCCTCTAAGCTGTCTCATCGTCGCCGGTGATCAGGACTACCACCGTAGTGTCGTGCGTGGCCACGCAGTCGTGGGAAAACAAGGAGTACAGGAAGGGACTAAGCACACACCCCTGTGGAGCCCCCATGTTGAGTGTCAGTATGGCGGAGGGGATGTTGCCTACTCTCATCACCTGGGGTTGGCCCGTCAGGAAGTCCAGGATCCAGTTGCAGAGGGAGGTGTTCAGTCCCAGGGTCCTAAGCTTACGCTGTGTTGTAGGTATCCCTCTTATCTACAGTGCCTTCAGAAAGTATTAATGCCCCTTGACGTTTTCCACATTTTGCTGTGTTACTGCCTGAATTTAAAATAGTTTAAATTGAGATTTTGTGTCACTGGCATACACACAATACCCCATAATGTGAAAGTGGAATTATGTTTATAAATTAATAAAACATGAAAAGCTGAAATGTCTTGAGTAAATAAGTATTCAACCCCTTTGTTATGACAAGTTCAGCAGTAAATATTTGCTTAGCAAGTTACGTAATAAGTTGCATGGATAGTGTTTAACATGATTTAACATGACCCAGTCACTACAATAATACAGGTGTCCTTCCAAACAAAGTTGCCGGAGAGGAAAGAAACCGCTCAGGGATTTCACCATGTGTAACGGTCCTGACCTGTTTTATGTTGTTTTTTGTATGTGTTTAGGTCAGGGTATGTGTTTTGGGTGGGCAGTCTATGTTATCTGTTTCTATGTTGGTTTTGGTTGCCTGGTATGGCTCTTAATTAGAGGCAGGTGTTTTGCGTTCTCCTCTAATTAAGAGTCATATTTAGGTAGGGTGTTCTCACTGTTTGTTTGTGGGTGATTGTCTCCTGTGTCGTCGAATGTATGTACCATACGGGACTGTTTGGCTGTTCGTTTATTTTGATGTCGTCTGTTTCCTGTCCGTGAGTTTACGTTTAGTTATGTAAGTTTATGTTCAGGTTTCGTCAACGTCGTTTTCTTGTTTTGTATATTTGAAAGTGTTTTGTTTCGTGTTGTCGTCGTTAATAATAAAAAGATGGCTTATTTCCCGAATGCTGCATTTTGGTCTGATGATCCTTCTCTCCTCTCCTCGTCCGAGGATGAGGAGAGAGACAGCCCTTACAGAATCACCCACCACGCTAAGACCAAGCGGCAAGGGAATGCTCAACAGAGCAACAAGGACTCCTGGACTTGGGAGGAGATCCTGGATGGTAGAGGACCTTGGGCTCAGCCAGGGGAATATCGCCGTCCCAAGGAGGAGTTGGAAGCAGCGAAGGCTGAGAGGCGCTGGTATGAGGAGGCAGCGCGGCGACGCGGTTGGGAGCCCGTGAGTCAGACCCAAAAATTTCTTGGGGGGGGGGGCACGAGGAGTGTGGCAAAGCCGGGTAGGATACCCGAGCCAACTCCCCGTGCTTACCGTGGAGGTAGAAGGCGTCGTACTGGTAAGACACCGTGTTATGCGGTAAAGCGCACGGTGTCCCCAGTACGCGTGCTTAGCCCAGTGCGGGCTATTCCACCTTGCCGCACTGGGAGGGCTAGGTTGGGCATCGAGCCGGATGTCATGAAGCCGGCCCAACGTATCTGGCCTCCAGTACGTCTCCTCGGGCCGGCGTACATGGCACCAGCCTTACAGGTGGTGTCCCCGGTTCGCCTGCATAGCCCAGTGCGGGCTATTCCACCTCGCCGCACTGGCAGGGCTACGGGGACCATTCAACCTGGTAGGGTTGGGGAGGCTCGGTGCTCAAGAGCACGTGTCCTCCTTCACGGTCCGGTAGACCCGGTGCCACCTCCATGTACCAGTCCTCCGGTGGCAGCCCCCCGTACCAGGCTGTCTCTTCGGGTTCTCTCTCCAGCTGTTTCCTCCTCTCCAGCGCAGCCAGTGCCTAGACCACGCACCAGGCTGTCTCTCCTTCTCCTTCCTACAGAGCCGTCCTGCCATGACCAGCCAGAGCCGTCCTGCCATGACCAGCCAGAGCCGTCCTGCCATGACCAGCCGGAGCCGTCCTGCCATGACCAGCCGGAGCCGTCCTGCCATGACCAGCCGGAGCCGTCCTGCCATGACCTGCCGGAGCCGTCCAGCCGGGACCTGCCGGAGCCGTCCAGCCGGGGCCTGCCGGAGCCGTCCAGCCGGGGCCTGCCGGAGCCGTCCAGCCGGGGCCTGCCGGAGCCGTCCAGCCGGGGCCTGCCGGAGCCGTCCAGCCGGGGCCTGCCGGAGCCGTCCAGCCGGGGCCTGCCGGAGCCGTCCAGCCGGGGCCTGCCGGAGCCGTCCAGCCGGGACCTGCCGGAGCCGTCCAGCCGGGACCTGCCGGAGTCCCTCAGCCGGGACCTGCCGGAGTCCCTCAGCCGGGACCTGCCGGAGTCCCTCAGCCGGGACCTGCCGGAGTCCCTCAGCCGGGACCTGCCGGAGTCCCTCAGCCGGGACCTGCCGGAGTCCCTCAGCCGGGACCTGCCGGAGTCCCTCAGCCGGGACCTGCCGGAGTCCCTCAGCCGGGATCTGCCGGAGTATATCAGCCGGGACCTGCCCCTTGTCCCGGTGCTGCCCCTTGTCCCGGTGCTGCCCCTTGTCCCGGTGCTGCCCCTTGTCCCGGTGCTGCCCCTTGTCCCGGTGCTGCCCCTTGTCCCGGTGCTGCCCCTTCTCCCGGTGCTGGCCATTCATTTAGGGGATGTTAGTTTTAGGGTGGTCATTGGGAGGGGAAGACAGAAGCGGGGAGTGACTATGGTGGTGTGGGGACAGCGTCCAGAGCCGGAGCCACCACCGTGGTCAACTGCCCACCCAGACCCTCCCCTGGACTTTGTGCTGGTGCGCCCGGCGTTCGCACCTTGAGGGGGGGGTTCTGTAACGGTCCTGACCTGTTTTATGTTGTTTTTTGTATGTGTTTAGGTCAGGGCATGTGTTTTGGGTGGGCAGTCTATGTTATCTGTTTCTATGTTGGTTTTGGTTGCCTGGTATGGCTCTTAATTAGAGGCAGGTGTTTTGCGTTCTCCTCTAATTAAGAGTCATATTTAGGTAGGGTGTTCTCACTGTTTGTTTGTGGGTGATTGTCTCCTGTGTCGTCGAATGTATGTACCATACGGGACTGTTTGGCTGTTCGTTTATTTTGATGTCGTCTGTTTCCTGTCCGTGAGTTTACGTTTAGTTATGTAAGTTTATGTTCAGGTTTCGTCAACTTCGTTTTCTTGTTTTGTATATTTGAAAGTGTTTTGTTTCGTGTTGCCGTCGTTAATAATAAAAAGATGGCTTATTTCCCGACTGCTGCATTTTGGTCTGATGATCCTTCTCTCCTCTCCTCGTCCGAGGATGAGGAGAGAGACAGCCCTTACACCATGAGGCCAATGGTAACTTTAAAACAGTTACAGAGTTTAATGGCTGTGATAGGAGAAAACTGAGGATAGGTCAACAACATTGTAGTTACTCCATAATAATACTAACCTAATTGACAGAGTGAAAATAATGAAGCCTGACATAATAAAAATATTCCAAAACATGCATCCTGTTTGCAATAAGGCACTAAAGTAAAACTGCAAAAAAATTGGCAAAACAATGAGCTTTATGTCCTGAATACAAAGCGTTACTGTACAGTATGTTTGGGGCAAATCCAACACAACTCATCACTGAGTACCACTCTTCATACTGTATTTTCAAGTATGGTGATGGCTGCATCATGTTATGTGTATGCTTGTCATCGGCAAGGACTAGGGAGTTTTTTTTAGCATAAAAATAAATGGAATAGAGCTAAGTACAGGCAAAATCCTAGAGGAAAACCTGGTTCAGTCTGCTTTCTAACATGCACTGGGGGACAAATTCAACACACAAGGCCAAATATACACTGGAGTTGCTTACCAAGATGACATTGAAAGTTCCTGAGTGGCCTACTTACAGTTTGTCTTAAATCAGCTTGAAAATCTATGTCAAGACTTGAAAATGGCTGTCTAGCAATGATCAACAACCAACTTGACAGAGCCTGAGTAATTTTTTGAGAATAATGTGCAAATATTGTACAATCCAGGTGTGCAAAGCACTTAGAGACCTACCTAGAAAGACTCACAGCTGTAATCGCTGCCAAAGGTGATTCTAACACGTACATGTGCGAATACTTATGTAAATGAGATATTTCTGGATTTCATTTTCAATTAATTTGCTAAATTTGTTAACTTTGTAATTATGGTGTATTGTTCGTAGATGTGTGAGAGAAAACATCTATGTAATCCATTTTGAATTAAGGCTGTGACACAACAAAATGTGGAATAAATCAAGGGGTATAAATACTTTCTGAAGGCACTGTAGGTGGGTGAGAGCAGTGTGAAGTGCAATTGAGATTGCATCGTCTATGGATCTGTTGGGGCGGTATGCAAATTGGAGTGTATCTAAGGTGTCTGGGATGATAGAGTTGAGATGTGCCATAAACAGCCTTTCAAAGCACTTCATGATTACAGATGTGAGTGCTACAGGGTAGTAGTCATTGTGGCATGACGTCATCTTAAGACATGTGGGGATTACATACTGGGACAAGGGTAGGTTGAAAATGACAGTAAATATGCCTGCCAGCTGATCTGCGCATGCTCTGAGAACGGGCCCTGGAATACCTTCCATTAGCCCATGTTTCACTGAGATCATTTACTGCTGTATTCTATTGATTTGACAGTCCGAAGTGGAATCAGAGCCATTTAGGATCTGATGGGGGCTGTAAACAAGATTTATTAGGAACTCTTCAATCCTGCTGCCTCTAGTCTAAGATTAAAGTGAGCCCATTCCCATGTTTGGTGGGCCTATTCCCTTTCATGAGGCCTTAGGCAACTCAATGTACTGTACCACATCCAGCTACAGTACAGCGATAGTGAACATTAACCTTTTCAAAAAATGACATTAATTGATGTGCTGTCTGTCTGACTTTAGGTCATATTTAAGAGTGTACTGTGCATGCTTGCCTGTTTGTGTGTGTGTGTGTGTTTGAATGTGTGTGTATGTGTGTGTGTTTGAATGTGTGTGTATGTGTGTGTGTGTGTGTGTGTTTGCGTGTCTGCCGACAGGGTGGAGATGGGGTGGCCTAGTTGTGACCCAGTTGTGACACCCAGACTATTGAAAGCTGGGATTCACTGCTCATCCTTGAAATCTGATTGCTTCCCACCTCTAAGAGGATTTATGGGCAGAAGTACAACTCCTGGACATGCCCCTTGTTTGGGGTTTGGCCTTCAAATCATCATGTTATGTTTATCAGTATATTACTAGAATCATGACCCAAAATATTTTGGTCCTTGGTATTAAATATCAATGCAATAGCTTGTATTTCAGTGTTCAGAAGGAGATGTTGAAAGAAGGTTTGCATGGTTAAAGTCATTGACAAAGTCAGAAATTCTGAGATTCTTCCCAGACTGCTTTGCAAAATGTGACACGCTGTGAATTTGAAAATGCACAGAGATTTTGGAATTAGATCAAAGTACATGCTTCAGTCTCATCTACCATTGAGCTGGTTCATCAGTTAGACTAACAAGATATGATTATTAACTGGTCTGCCTACCTATCTCTATCAGTTATTGATAGTAGGCTATATAAGCCTAGCTCAAGGAGTGTGTAGATGGGTGGGTGCTACACTGGAACTAGAGAACTATGAGTGAGGTGCGGGGACATCATTCAGGGTGACACCAGATGTAACATGTACACTGCACTCAGAATGTATTCAGACCCCTTGACTTTTTCCACATTTTGTCATGTTACAGCCTTATTCTAAAATTTATTCAATTGTTTTTTCCCCCCAATCAATCTACACACAATACATTTTTATGCAAATGTATTAAAAATAAAAGCTGAAATATCACATTTACATAAGTATTCAGACCCTTTACTGAGTACTTTGTGGAATCACCTTTGACAGCGATTGCAGCTTCAAGTCTTTTTGCGTATGACGCTACAAGCTTGGCACACCTGTATTTGGGGAGTTTCTCCCATTCTTCTCTGCAGATCCTCTCAAGCTCTGTCAAGTTGGATGAGGAGTGTTGTGCACAGCTATTTTCAGGTCTCTTTGGAGATGTTCGATTGGGTTCAAGTCCGGGCTCTGGCTGGGCCACTCAAGGACATTGAGACTTGTCCAAAAGCCACTCCTGCATTGTCTTTGGTGTGTGCTTAGGGTCATTGTCCTGTTGGACAATTCATCCTAGTCTGAGGTCCTGAGCGCTCTGGAGACAGATTTCTCTGGAGACGGTTTTCATCAAGGATCTCTCTGTACTTTGCTCCGTTCATATTTCCCTCGATCCTGACTAGTCTCCCAGTCCCTGCCGCTGAAAAGAATCCCCACTGCATGACGCTGCCACCACCATGTTTCACCTTAGGGATGGTGCCAGGTTTCCTAAAGAGAACCTTGCCAACCTTACTTTGCAACCTGACAACTTTACGGTTTTTACTTTTTAATTACCGTTTATATTTTTAGTTTTTTCCTCACAACTTTTTTTTTTCATTCAACTTTTTCACTCCGGACGCTTTATCTGGACATGGTTCGTCAGCACCTTCAACAGCCGAAGCTAAGTAGTAACATTAACATGATGCCTTCTAATTGCAGTCGCTGTACTCATAATATACAGGAGAACGATTGCCTTACGGCGAGGATAGCTGTGCTGCAAGCCCAGCTTCAGACGCAATCGTTAGGCAAGGGTAATTTCAGTGTAGGAAAGGATGAAACAGGGTCTGTGCCACCAGTAAGTACAGATAGTAGTATAAATCCCCCCGCACAGTCCCCGCAGCCGAACAACTTTCTCATGGCTTCTGGAGGGAAATTCAGCCGACAGAAACTTTCAACCGGTTTTCCCCATTAAGCAGCGAGTCGGAGTCTGAGGCCGAGCCTTCTCTTGTCTCTACTCCTCCCATTACGGGGTCTGAGACGCCGAAGCTTCCCACCATTAGCTCTGACAAATTGAAAACCCTAGTCATTGGCGACTCCATTACCCGCAGTATTAGACTTAAAACGAATCATCCAGCGATCATACACTGTTTACCAGGGGGCAGGGCTACCGACGTTAAGGCTAATCTGAAGATGGTGCTGGCTAAAGCTAAAACTGGTGAGTGTAGAGAGTATAGAGATATTGTTATCCACGTCGGCACCGATGATGTTAGGATGAAACAGTCAGAGGTCACCAAGCGCAACACAGCTTCAGCGTGTAAATCAGCTAGAAAGATGTGTCGGCATCGAGTAATTGTCTCTGGCCCCCTCCCAGTTATGGGGAGTGATGAGCTCTACAGCAGAGTCTCACAACTCAATCGCTGGTTGAAAACTGTTTTCTGCCCCTCCCAAAAGATAGAATTTGTAGATAATTGGCCCTCTTTCTGGGACTCACCCACAAACAGGACCAAGCCTGGCCTGCTGAGGAGTGACGGACTCCATCCTAGCTGGAGGGGTGCTCTCATCTTATCTACCAACATAGACAGGGCTCTAACTCCTCTATCGCCACAATGAAATAGGGTGCAGGCCAGGCAGCAGGCTGTTAGCCAGCCTGCCAGCTTAGTGGAGTCTGCCACTAGCATAGTCAGTGTAGTCAGCTCAGCTATCCCCATTGAGACTGTGTCTGTACCTCGGCCTACGTTGGGCAAAACTAAACATGGCGGTGTTCGCCTTAGCAATCTCACTAGGATAAAGACCTCCTCCATTCCTGCCATTATTGAAAGAGATCGTGATACCTCACATCTCAAAATAGGGTTACTTAATGTTAGATCCCTCACTTCAAAGGCAGTTATGGTCAATGAACTAATCACTGATCATAATCTTGATGTGATTGGCCTGACTGAAACATGGCTTAAGCCTGATGAATTTACTGTCTCGGAGCTCTACAGACAGTTCCTTCAACCTCATGGCCTGGTCTTTGCTCTGACATACACTGGCAACTGTGGGACCTTATATTCAGTAAACAGGTGTGTACCTTTCCAAATCATGTCCAATCAATTGAATTTACCACAGGTGGACTCCTATCAAGTTGTAGAAACATCTCAAGGATGACCAATGGAAAGAGCAAAGGGTCTGAATAAATACCATATGTCAATAACAATTTGTTTTTAACTGACTTGCCTAGATAAATAAAGGTTAAATAAAATAAAATAAATACAAAATAAGTTATTATTTTATTATTAATACATTTGCAAAAATTCTAGAACCCAGTTTTTGCTTTGTCATTACGGGTATTGTGTATAGATTGATGAGAATTATATATTTTTTTAATCAATTTTAGAATAAGGCTGTAATGTAACAAAATGTGGAAAAAGGGATCTGAAAACTTTCCGAATGCACTGTATGTGATGCTATCATGGTGAAGTAAACATTGGACATTTACATCGGCAATAACGTTACCAGACTCCCTTTTTCACCCACACTTTACATGACGACAGAAGTGGTGAAACAGAACAGGGACCGCACCGCATAGACCAACTGGTTTTCAAGGAAAATATCGCAGACAGCTAAATAAAGTTTGAAAAGGAATGGCGTATATACTGCCAAGTACACTGCTCAAAAAAATATAGGGAACAATAAAATAACACATCCTAGATCTGAAAGAATGAAATATTCTTATTAAATACTTTTTTCTTTACATAGTTGAATGTGCTGACAACAAAATCACACAAAAATGATCAATGGAAATCAAATTTATCAACCCATGGAGGTCTGGATTTGGAGTCACACTCAAAATTAAAGTGGAAAACCACACTACAGGCAGATCCAACTTTGATGTAATGTACTTAAAATAAGTCAAAATGAGGCTCAGTAGTGTGTGTGGCCTCCACGTGCCTGTATGACCTCCCTACAACGCCTGGGCATGCTCCTGATGAGGTGGCGGATGGTCTCCTGAGGGATCTCCTCCCAGACCTGGACTAAAGCATCCGCCAACTCCTGGACAGTCTGTGGTGCAATGTGGCATTGGTGGATGGAGCGAGACATGTCCCAGATGTGCTCAATTGGATTCAGGTCTGGGGAACGGGTGGGCCAGTCCATAGCATCAATGCCTTCCTCTTGCAGGAACTGCTGACACACTCCAGCCACATGAGGTCTAGCATTGTCTTGCATTAGGAGGAACCCAGGGCCAACCGCACCAGCATATGGTCTCACACGGGGTCTGAGGGTCTCATCTCGGTACCTAATGGCAGTCAGGCTACCTCAGGCGACCCCATGTAGGGCTGTGCGGCCCCCCAAAGAAATGCCACCCCACACCATGACTGACCCACCGCCAAACCGGTCATGCTGGAGGATGTTGCAGGCAGCAGAACGTTCTCCACGGCGTCTCCAGACTGTCACATGTGCTCAGTGTGAATCTGCTTTCATCTGTGAAGAGCACAGGGCGCCAGTGGCAAGTTTGCCAATCTTGGTGTTCTCTGGCAAATGCCAAACTCCTGCACGGTGTTGGGCTGTAAGCACAACCCCCACCTGTGGACGTCGGGCCCTCATACCACCCTCATGGAGTCTGTTTCTGACCGTTTGAGCAGACACATGCACATTTGTGGCCTGCTGGAGGTCATTTTGCAGGACTCTGGCAGTGCTCCTCCTTGCACAAAGGCGGAGGTAGCGGTCCTGCTGCTGGGTTGTTGCCCTCCTACGGCCTCCTTCACGTCTCCTGATGTACTGGCCTGTCTCCTGGTAGCGCCTCCATGCTCTGGACACTACGCTGACAGACACAGCAAACCTTCTTGCCACAGCTCGCATTGATGTGCCATCCTGGATGAGCTGCACTACCTGAGCCACTTGTGTGGGTTGTAGACTCCGTCTCATGCTACCACTAGAGTGAAAGCACCGCCAGCATTCAAAAGTGATCAAAACATCAGCCAGGAAGCATAGGAACTGAGAAGTGGTCTGTGGTCACCACCTGCAGAACCACTCCTTTATTGGGGTGTCTTGCTAATTGCCTATAATTTCCATCTGTTGTCTATTCCATTTGCACAACAGCATGTGAAATTTATTGTCAATCAGTGTTGCTTCCTAAGTGGACAGTTTGATTTCACAGAAGTGTGAGTGATTTGGAGTTACATTGTGTTGTTTAAGTGTTCCCTTTATTTTTTTGAGCAGTGTATATTCAATTACCGTATTAAGATTTACTCAATCACCAAGTCTTGAAAATGGCTCCCCAGTAACAGTCATGATGGCAAATCAAATGGCTATGCACATGATTTATCATTACTAGTCTAGCAGGGGTTGTCAGAAAGCTCTTTTGGATTTACTTTTCAATCAATTTGAATATTTCTGACCCTGCATCTCTAACAGAATGCAGAAATACATTCTCATGCATTGACATTAGATTGAATTCCTCTCTGAAGCTTCCGCAATAAAGCCTCATGTTACTTTGATTTATCCTGGTGAAATGTCCTAAGGAGGGAAGAGCCTTTAAATATTTATGTGCAGAAAAGGAAACATGTTCAATATGTAGAGGAACATGTGAATAATTGACGATGCCCTATGACAAACTCAAAACTAGAGTGAAACATGGCTCATGCTTCATGAATCGGATAGAAGAGATACGGACATAAGATAGAGATACAGGATGACACAGGGTAAAATACTAATTGTCGGAGAGTTGACAAGGTGTGTTTTTGAGACTTTTCACCAGGAGATGCTCCATTGCTTCTTGAAAAGCGGGGCAACCCTGGGTAGCCATACTGAGCATAGAAACGACCTCCCTCGGTCCAGTAACGTGTCTAGCAAACCCATGCTCCCAAAGGTGACGGAGTACAAAGTGACTGAATGGTAGAGATGTTTCCTTTTTATCAGAGGGGCTTTTGATAATGAATTCAGTTTTAAGCAGGCCTGAGATGAGGTTCCTTAGATGTCTATGGCGGTGAGATGTGAGATCAGTTTATATATTTTGGATTGGCTTTCAGACCCCAGCTCCACTTGTCCTCCAGAGATGGATTGCCACTTTACTCAGAACAGGGACGACACAGAAGTGTTTAGTCCTTTGTGATGACAGTATAAGGACTTGCATTAATAGTTACCTACAGCAAACTGGCTTGAACTGATCCAACAAGTGATGCAAAGAAAATACGAGCACTTTCCACTTGCCACCTGCCACTTCGAACTTTGAAGAACGTAACAATTTGTTTAGCATTCCTGGAATGATGAAATTCCTGGAGCCACCAAACCTCATATTCTTCTTGGACAGCAGATGTCTGGTTTGAACTCCAGTTCCAATACCGATCACCATTAAAAAAAAGCCTTGCTATACACAGGAATGACAGGGGTATTTATGAGTAATTGTCCTATTATCTACAGCAGGCATTATTAATAATGAAATGCTTGCGTTTGCAGTGCAGTAGTTCATGTGATTTGGTTGAGCAGCCCATCATTAAATAAGATAGATACAGTATAATCTATATGTAATGGGTATCATGCTTCTATGGAGATGGTTTAGGGTTTGTCAGAATGTGTAGAATGGAGGCTTGCCTTAGGAGCTTGTCTTCATTATCAGCATATCGTTCTATGTCACAGCTGCTCTCAGCCAAAATAAGCCTTACACTGAATCATCATTATGTTATGCACATCCATTATGTGCTATTTGTAGATATTATGTCATCTGACATTCCCCTCATCCTGCAATTCAATTGTTCTTATGAATGACGACACCCAGGAAAGGTAATGTACTAATGTTCCACTAGACCTATCAATATTCACAGAAATGTAGCATGTACAGTAAACTCCTTAAATATGTTCTCTAATGTGTTGTATACATAAATTAATTCAAATTGATTTAAGCTTGAAAAGGAGTGATTATGATTTTGCCAACTCTCCCTCTCCCTTGCGCCTCTCTTTCTATATCCTCTTGCAAGTAAGCTGCAAACCGTTTATTAACATCAGTGAGCAAACAAACATCACAGCGCTTTGATTTTAGCCACGGTCAGTAGCTAGTGCTGTGGTTTGTAGCCTATTATTCTGTAGCAGCTTCAAAGGAGCTGAGCAGTGTGACAAATGCGGGCCATAAACCTCCAGCAGCTTGGCAGGATGGCCAGTGGACGCTGGCCAAGATCAGACCAGAGAAATAGCCTACTGAGGAGGAGGAAGAATCCTCTGCTGGCAGCCAGACCTTACCCTAAAACACACCCCAACGGGAACACACAAGTCTAGGTAGAGCTCATCAAGGCAAGACACGGCACAGTATGTTCTGTCCATTCTGGTTGATTACCTTCATGGCTGATAACCATCCTGGCTGATAACCATGCTGCTAAATACAGAATACAGCTGCTACTGCCATTGTTTAACCTACAAAGAGGGGGATTATTTCATTGATTCAAGTCAAAGACAAGTCCATTTACGCTCTGCATTGATTCAGTATCTCCCTCAAGGTCAATTTAGGATTAAATTCAGTTTCCTTTGATTCCACCACTGAGTAGAATGTCACCTGACTGGAGAAATTGCTTCAGTGCTGAGCTTGCTCTACTTTGTTCTCAATCCCATTGAGTTTTGGTGCGCGTGTATGTGAGTGTGCACGGTGTGTGCACGGAATGTTTTGGCATGGTGCACGAGAGAGTAAGTGTGCACATTTGAATGATAACTAATTAGCGGTGTATTTGTGTTGCCATGGCAGTCTTCTAGAGGTTGACTGTCTTCCCCCTTCTGTTTCCCCACTAATATGGTTCTCCCCTGGGACTTCTTCTCTAACAAACAAAAATATAAACACAACATGCAACAATTTCAAAGATTTTACTGAGTTATAATTCATATGAGGAAATCAGTCAATTGAAATCAATTAATTAGGCCCTCATCTATGGATTTCATACGACTGGGATACAGATATGCATCTATTGGTCAAAGGTTTTTTTTTAATTAAAAAGTAGACGGCGTGGATCAGACAACCAGTCCGTATCTGGTATGATCACCATTTGCCTCATGCAACACAACACATCTCCTTTGCATAGAGTTGATCAGGCTGTTGATTGTGGCCTGTGGAATGTTGTGGCACTACAATGGGCCTCAGGATCTCGTCACAGTATCTTCGTGCATTCAAATTGCCATCGATAAAATACAATTGTGTTTGTTGTCCGTAGCTTGTGCCATCCCATACCATAACCCCACCGCCACCATGGGGCACTCTGTTCACAATTATGACATCAGCAAACTGCTCATCCTTACACCGCCATACACGTGGTATGCGGTTGTGAGGCTGGCTGAACGTTACTGCCAAATTCTCTAAAACGACATTGGAGGCTGGTTATGGTAGAGAAATGAACATTCAATTATCTGGCAACAGTTCTGGTGGACGTTCCTGCAGTCAGCATGCCAATTGCATGCTCCCTCAAAACTTGAGACATCTGTGGCATTGTGTTGTGTGTCAAAACTGCACATTTTTGAATGGCTTTTTATTGTCCCCAGCACAAGGTTCACCTGTGTAATGTTTATGTAGTTTAATTAGCTTTTTGATAAGACACACCTGTCAGGTGGATGGATTATCTTGGTAAAGGAGAAATGCTCTCTAACAGGGATGTAAACAAATTTGTGCACAACATTTTAGAGAAATGCGTGTTTTATGCGTATGGAAAATGTCTGGGATCTTTTATTTCAGCTCATGAAACATGGGACCAACACTTTACATGTTGCGTTTATATTTTTGTTCAGTGTATTTTAATTCTGTATTCCCATTCTCCCTGTTTCCCAATCATCATCATCATCATCATCATGATCATCTTCCATGGACACCACATGTTCTCAATGTGTAATAACATACCCTGAGCTATTGAGAATCATCGTTAAATGTGTTTGGTACCAATCATTTAAATGTTTTATTTCAACCATGCAGATTCAATTGCTGTTATCACAAAGATACATGTCTTCATTAACTGAATGTGCGTGTGCCTGAGTGCCTGCATGCTTGTTTGTGTGAGTGTAGGTGCATACCAGAGGAGGCAGGTGAGGGGAGGACAGCTCATAATAATGAATGGAATAATGCTACAGTATCAAACACATGGAAGGGGTTTGATGTGTTTGATACCATTCCATTTTTTCCTTTCCAGCCACTACTATGAGCACGTCCTCCCCACTTGAAGTGCGACCGGCCACCACTGCTGCATACACATCTTTGGGTGTGTGTTCATATACATTATGTGAGTCATCTGAGGATGAGAAGGGCCATCTTGTGTCCCGCATGAGATATTGATTCCAGTATTATTATGCCTTTTTTCCTCTCAGCAGTTTAGCAGAGCCCTGTGTTCATGCGTAGGCTCTGATTATCTAGGTGCAGAGCGTTTGGCTGCTGTTATTTTTAGCTTTTAAGATCAGTTTGAGCTGTGCATGCTGTGGGGGCCTGGTTTTATGGCACAGGGCTCCTTTCCTTCATCTCTACCACACATCTCCCTTTCTGTCAGCCAAAACCCATTAAGACAGTCCTGATCAGAAAACTGGGCTGATAAGTGCATATCATTTCTTCATTGTTATTTCTGCAAGACATTTTTGATATCAGTGTGTTGAGCTGATTCAAAAGTATGTTAAACGGTTGGTATGTTAGCGAGCAGTCTGGGCCTCATATATACACCCATTCCACTCTCTTGGTGTCATTGAAATGGCTGATGTAAAATTTCACCTCAAGGGCAATGCAACCTTGATGGAATCCCCCAATCTACGACAAAGAGAGAGACACACACCGAATGCTTAAGTGCAATGCTCTGCTACACAGTAAGGCTCCGGGCCCTGCCCTTGGGTAGTCTGTTACATGGCTTTACTCTCTAATCATGACATGGAACAACCCACTCAGAGTGTGCCAGGGTACTCTCACAGAGTGCAACGTTAGGCTATCAACACTTCCCCTTTCTGTCCCCTCCATGCTTATTGCGATGGCACACGTCTCAGTGAGACACTCTCTCTGGTTGTGACAGGCCTCAGCCCTGTGGCTCTCTGCTCCATGGCAGAGTTGCAGTGGGGGGGGGGGGGGGGGGGGGGGGTTATGGGAGAGTGACTCTACACAGCCGGTGAGAGGAGAGGCGGAGTCATCCATCTACACTGGACACCATCGCTTCATCGTCCCTTCCACAGCCTACTCAATGCATCTACATTTATATTGGCCCTGCTTCGAGAAATCCACCAGAAGGCGTTTAGATTGAAGGTGATGTATAGTGGATGTGTGCTGTAGGGTAGGATAGGAAGAAGTATGGTCAGCTTTTTGGTAGCTACTGCATTGAGGAACGGGGGCCAGTCCGACGTGCTTGGTTTACGCTGAGATGAACATGTCAGTGATGAAGCTGTCAGAGGCCTGTCCGCCACCTGTCAATAGTGAATGATGGCTCTCTGTTTCTCTAGCTTAGGAGCGGGCATACAGGCAGACTTTAGGCTCTGTTCAATCAAATCCGCTTTTGTCAATTTTTCAATTTGAGCGTAATTATTTTTATATAGCCTACACTTTTTCTTGCTGAACTTCTAACACCACTGGGACGGGTGTGGCTTCCTGACAATAATCACAAGAGCAGCTGCTCACCGATTTAACGGCTCCAAAGCAGTTCCACTTCCTACACCACCAAAACATCACCTATGCGGCTGTCGGCTTTCGCCTGTTAATGCTTGATCTGATTGAATCTAGGCCTTAGTGGAGGACACTGAGACAAGGAGTCATGGCGGCAGTTTAGTATGAAGTACTGTACCGCTATCTTTCAGTTGTCTCATGTTTCACATTCTATTCTTTTTTAATGCGTAATCTCAAGATATTGCTGACCCTGTTTTAGAGTCAGGTCAAGGTAGCTGTGGGCTAATTGTAGTGTGATCTCAGCAGGTGTGAAGACAGCTCTGCCTATTGAGCTCCACAGAGGAGGTGTTATAATACCCATAAAACCTAGAGGTCAAACAGGGAAATGGTTCCAATTGTTTTTCTTGAAAAAGAAAAGGAGAGCCGCACACTCTAGAAGCTCAGATGTAATAACTGAATAACCAGCGTTTCGACAGACAAGCTGTCTTCATCAGGGTATAATTGTTTTTCTAACATTCATTTTTCCCATAGGAGATTTTAGAAACACTTAAAATAAGGGCTGTTTCGGGTAGGCTTACCCTGGCGTGACGTTTTGATAAACATGTAAATCTCTTTTGGACAAGTTTACTTTTATCAGTATATTCGGCTCTATTTACTCTAGACTCAAAAATTATAATTAGCATCAAAGTAGACATCATGCAAAACTACAAGTCCCTGTAAGCTCCCGCACATCATCTCTAGCTGACATCTTTGCGAACAGGTATTGTGTCAATTTAAAACTTGCACAGGACAGTTCACAAAATTGTCAATTTAAAGAAATGTTGCCAATTTATTCTTTACCGCATTTACCTAACATCAGATAGTTAATCCACATTCTTATATTTTGTAAGGGGTGCGTACTGGCGGCAGAGAAGTCAGACGCAGGAGAGCAAAAACTGTGTTTCCCAACGGCGCAGTGTAATAAAAAAAAAACACCGGAAAACAGAACAATCAAATAATGGGTACATAACCCAACGCACACCAGGACAGACGTACACAAGCACTTACAATAAACAATCACCGACAAGGACATGAGGGGGAACAGGGGTTTAAATACACAACATGTAATTGATGGGATTGGAACCAGGTGTGATGGAAGACAAGACAAAACCAAAGGAAAATGAAAAGAGGATCAGCGATGGCTAGCAGGTCGGTGACTTCGACGGCCGAACGCCGCCCGAACAAGGAGAGGGACCAACTTCGGCGGAAGTTGTGACATCTTTACCTCGATTTGGCAGTCTCGTCCAGATTATCATGGCATTTGTAGTTATTTATGATAGCCACGTTAGCAGTTAATTAGCATTTCATTTTGGGAGGTAAATATAGGCGAATATATTGATAAAAGTCACCTCATCCTAGAGGGATTATCAAAACCTCATGCCACGGTAAGCCTACACAAAATACAGCCTTTATTTTAATTGTTTCTAAAATCCCCTACTGGAAAAATGAATGGTGGAAAAACTATTGGAACCATTTCACTCTTTGACCGCTAGGTTTTATGGGTATTATGACTCATACTGTGGTACAAGCCAGTTTGAGTTATATATCAAATGTTCCGGGCACAGCTTGGACAAATACCTTTTTTCACATTTGATAACGCCCTGTTAACAATTGATATTACGCTTGCGAAGAGAGGCATTGTACAGGCGAGCTGTCTAAAATATAAGTGAGAGCATTGCAGGCAAGTGACTGAGCAATAGCAATCGTGTCATGGCAGATGTGAATTACAACCCTGACACTCTCTGCTGTTATGTGCTATTAAAGCGCATCAGAGCGCACACAAAGGTTACATACTACACACTGCTGTTCTATTCAAAATGGTGGCTGTGCAGATAAAGTACTGCTGAGAGAGATGGAGAGCATTTTAGATCTAATTATTTTGTGTGCTATGTGTGTGCGTGTGTGCCCCTATTTTATATGTTTAAGTTGTTGGCTGTTATCTTCAGAGGGTGGTGTTTCATACAGTGGAAGGGAAACGAGGAAGGAGCAGCGATAGAGGAAAGGGACCTTGTTGGCATCACCCTTCTACTGGACGGGGATGACGCATCCCTCGTATTAGAGACAACTGCCATTAATGCACAGGCTTGGGTCTCTATGGGATTAATGGGATTTAGACTCTTTTGCCCTCTTTATCTCTCTGCCTCTCTCTCTCTTTCTCCCCCTGTCTCTCTCTGTCCTGCTCTCTTTCTATATATATATCTCTCACTTTCTCTCACTCTCTGTCTCTTTCTCTGTCAACACACAGGATTGCGTCAGAAAATCTACTCATTCTCTCAAAGCTAAATCCACATAATGGTATTGGGAGTTTATCAGTCTCTAAACTCCCTCCCCTATAACATCTGTCACTCTGTCACGGAACTCTGTCCCCCCTTCTGTCAATCATCCCCCATTCCCAGAGTAGTAGTACTCTCTCTACCACTCTGGCAGTAAGTAAGATGGGCTTCCACATTCTCTGTGTAGTTAACTTGCCTCCCTCTCTACTCTAGTCTATCACTGAATAGTGGGTTTCTCTCCCTTACCTTAACTGTTCTATTCTGAACTCTCACTGTGCAGTGGACTTTGTAATGGACTTCTCTCCCCACTGTCCCTCTGGGTACTGGATTTTTCTCCTCTGTCATTAGAATTCAGGGCAAATGTCATCCACTTCTGGAACCTTCTCACCCTCATTAATGCGGCCGACCCTTCAGGCGTCCAGATCTAAACACATATTAACCTTTAGCGAAATGCGTTCTTCCAAACCTTCAATTTGCTGCGCTTTTCCGCATCCATTCAGCGCCAGATAGAATTATTTTTGGCGGTGTGATGTATGGCCCTGCATACAGGCCTAGCTGAAGCAGTTATTGCACCTTTGTGACAGAGAGGAAAAAACTGCTCAGGTTGTGCCCATATCTCAGGACCAACACATTAATAAATAATGAGTTTACAATGATATATGGGTGTACAGGTATGCATAATGGGAAGGCTCTCATCGGGTTTAGGATGTGGGTTAGCGTGTGTTTTTGTCTGGGTTCGCGCTCATTAACCACTCTAATTACTATGTAAATGCTATAAAGATTTTATATTTATTTTTGCTATGTTGTAAATTACACTTGTTGTACCGTCCAAATTGCTTACACATAGTAGTTTACCTCTTTAACTGACTGGAGATCAGTGGACCTAACTGCATCTCCGTCCTCCATTTTGATGGTATTGTGTGCCATGTTGCTGGACCTGTTCACACAGACAGCTAATACTTGCCTTTGATCCATGCAGGACATCTTGCAGTTCTGATGCATGGTGTGCATCACGCATTCTAATGGACTTGTGTAAAGGTTGTCAATGTAGTTCTCCTCCTCAGACGAGGAGGAGCATGGATCGGACCAAGATGCGGAGTAGGAGGTATTCATGATTTAATGGCAAACCAACAAAACACTACAAATGAACAAAAACAACAAACGTGACTAACCTGCAACAGTCCTGTGTGGCCCAAACGCTGACACAAGAACAAACACCCACAAAACACCAGTGAAACCCTGGCTGCCTTAGTATGACTCTCAATCAGAGACAAACGATACACACCTGTCTCTAATTGAGAATCATACCAGGCCGAACACAAAACCCCACATAGAAATAGAAAACATAGACTAACCCACCCAACTCACGCCCTGACCAACTAAAACAAATACATAACAAAGGAAGACAGGTCAGGAACGTGACAACTTGCTCCAACTAGGCAACTATCACATAATGTAGATATTTTTACTGAAGTCTTTAAACATTTTTTTAAATTTAACTAGGCAAGTCAGTTAAGAACAAATTCTTATTTACAATGACAGCCTAGGAACAGTGTGTTAACTGCCTTGTTCAGGGGCAGAATAACAGATTTTTACCATGTCAGCTTGGGGATTCGATCTAGCAACCTTTCTGTTACTGGCCCAATGCTCTAACCAGTAGGTTACCTGCCACTCTTAAGTGTTGGCTGGCTTTGGTTATGTGTCTTTGCTACAAAGAATACCCTACATCCAATTATAGTGAAGTCCTATCTAGATCAACAATAGTTACAGGCAATAACATGAAGAGACCCTTTAGTCAAAGACGAGATTGGGTACTAAATGTAGCCTAGATGTTGCTATAAGGAATGTATACAACATCTTAAAATAAAATTCAGTAGATGTAAGGTTATGCTATGGATCTAGGTAATAAGTTCCAAGTTCTGCTTAGTAAGGATGTTTGGTCCTGGATGTGAATGAATGTTACTTGTGTACTGTGAACCAGCTCCTCTCCTGGGCTTTCTGCTAGGAGATAAATGAGTTTCAATCCCTGAGTCATTGTTTACACTGGCATTATTCCAACTCAGTCCTGATTGAGTAGAAGAAATTAGGAACCTGCCTTAAATCCCTTCAAGATATATTGGGAACACTTTAGCGAAGGACACTGTTTAAAGTACTAAAACCGTGTTTTACGACAGTAAATTCTCCAACTCTGGGAGACACTAGTGGCTGTTCTCACTGTAAATTGTCATGTTTTCAACAACCGATATGAAGGATTTCAAGGTATTTTTGAAACAGTGCATTTATCGCCCATACTCTGCTCCCAGTAGTACATGCCTGAGTTGTAGCTAAATTGCTCTAGCCAAGCTGTCTTGACCACTGTTTTCTGGGCTGAACTGTGGAGATTGAACTGTCAGACTGGACAGTAATGGACTAAAATCCTCCAGAGGAGAGCCCCTCTACCTTCTCTCCTCTCACGTGCCAGGTTATATTGACCCTACCTCGGGCGTGGCTGTGCTTCTATACAATCCTTATTTGTGAGTGTTTTTCTGCATGGGTGTGGAAGGGTCCGGGCCATGGTGTGATGGATGGCAGGACGGATGCCCGTTCCTCACTCCTGGGCCCAGCTTTACCGGTAATGGGTTGCAACACGATAGCAGTATAACCCGAGGACAACCCGGGGGAAAAAGGAAGCCCAGGCTATTCCTCCAAAGCCCAAATCTGACAGAATAAAGCACAGAGGTTCTCTGAAACGTGAAGGTGATTTACAATCTCGCAGTGAGGGAAAGGAATCATGGATCATTTCCAGGTACCTATAGTGTTTCTTTCTTCAATTGTTCAAACAAAGATGCACATACTTGCTTTCACAGTATCACGGTGCAAGGCAGCCACCAATCCTCAGTAAATTGTATTGTCCCATGATGACCTAGAACTTCCTCATACCCCTTAGTATTTATGTGATTAGCCTATAGGGAGATGGCAGTGGGCATTAAAATTCATGGACCGAGGACACTGCAGATTTACATAAGAGTGTGCTTGACAGTTTAATTGCATAATGAGTAGAATAACAAATGTCATGGAAACCACTTAGCATGGAAATAATGCATTTCCGTTGACCTATCAACCCCTCCTACTATTGGTTGAATGAGTTTTACTGTTTCATTCAAACCGCCCCTTATGTGTTCTGTGTTATATGTCCCTTCACTATTGGGTACAGGTTAGGGAGATGGAGCTGTATTTTTATGTCACTTGAACAGGAAGGCACAGAGGAAGGAGAAATAAACAAGTGAAAAGGAAGTATTGACGTGCTGAAAGCTCAGCCAGTTAACACACAGCTTAAAACCCCTTACATACCCCACACGACATGCAATCAGGGGTCTCTTCACAGTTCCCAAGTCCAGAATAGAGGCTTGGAGGCAGGTTCTTTGGTCGTGGTGTTCTTTGGTCGTGGTGTTCTTTAGTCGTGGTGTTCTTAATTTGGATGTGGGTTGCTGTTCCTGTCCATTAGAGTTCTGTATTTTGTCATGTTCTGTGTTTTGTGTGGACCCCAGGAGGAGTAGCTGCTGCTTCTTTAACAGCTAATATGGATCCTAATAAAAATCATCAATCGTAAATCATAAAGGTTTGACAAGGAGCACCAGAGGAGTATACACAAAACGGGTTGAAGAGGCTCGGTTGGAGATTGGGTAACAATGGCAGACTGGTCGGTGTAGGGTAAACTGGAGACTGATTGGTCTCTTACTGTGTACCAGCACCTCACTGTGGGTTCTCATATTGTTCCTGTGTGTGAGAGGAGATGACTGTGTCTGTGTTAGTGTTTTTCACAGTATCTGATTGGGTCTATCCAATTTGACACCAGCAGGCTGAATGGATTACCCTCGTCCAGCACTTTATCATGAGCTGTAATAATATTTAACGTACAGTAGAAAGCCTGCTATGGGGGTTTGTTGGAGTCTATAGTATAGCATATCCATGATGGCTATCTCTAACCCTAGCTTTGATGGCTATCTCTAAACCTAGCTTTGATGGCTATCTCTAACCCTAGCTTTGATGGCTATCTCTAAACCTAGCTTTGATGGCTATCTCTAACCCTAGCTTTGATGGCTATCTCTAAACCTAGCTTTGATGGCTATCTCTAACCCTAGCTTTGATGCTATCTCTAACCCTAGCTTTGATGGCTATCTCTAAACCTAGCTTTGATGGCTATCTCTTTCCCTAGCTTTGAGCAAAGGGGTTTGTAGGTTTTCTTTTCCAATAGAGTGATAGAAAAGAGAACTATGGGCAACCATGGACACATTCAATATTTAGCTAGACTTGTGCATGCACATATGCACATACACCCATACACAATACCCAAACCATTGTGGGCACTGATGTCTTATTGAATGTGCCATTTTGTCTCTTCAATGAACTGAATGTCTGATGGTTGTTGTAGCATAAGCAGTGGAGTGGAAGACAGGGGATTGTCTATGCAGGTAGCTATATCTACAGATGTAGGATCGTCATTTTATCACCCTGTTGTTGCAGGAAACTAGTGTATTCGAGGTTTAAAGTTATAAAGTGTGCAATTTCCACTTCAAAATGTCAGACTTGATTTGCCCTAACTAAAATGTATCAACCCCTACGAAAATTCCACTAATTATGATCTACACAATAATGAACATTTCCTGTTTTACGGCTGTGAGAAACGGGTCAAATTAAGATCCTACAGTTCAGATCCAATCATTGGGCTAGTTTGAGGGAAGGAAAATGGGAAAATTGGAAAATGGAAGCAGCAGGGCAACAAACAAGCTATTTACGGCATGATTATTCCCCATCACAAAGACGCCTTCTGTCAAAATGTTCTATTTTCTTTGGTGTCAATTGTTATGTTTCTCCAATTTCTACAGCCCCTCTATCATGAGGGACTAATCGTTTTTTCTCAAATTGTCAAATCATACAGTTTTGTGCGAACAGGCATTGTATGCCTGAATCAGCTCTCTTTTGTTGACTCGTTCTATTTTAAGATGTGTCACATTGTAAATGATTGGAGACAGGCACAGGAATACTTAATAGGGGGTTTTAATACTCCACCCAAAAATACAACATGCCATGAAAGGCACGGGGACAAAGCCAAAAACGAACATGCATACAAAAACACAGGGATGTAACCCAAACAAAAAAGGGAGGTTAAACCTCTAATAAATACACGGGACCAGACCTGCAAAACACTACACGGGGCGAGACCCATAATAACAAGTGCACAATACACGCAGCACGAAAGCCGAAATAACAAAGCACAGGTACTCACAAGACCAACCTACATGGGAACAATAACCCGACAAGGACAATGGGGAACAGAGGGCACATATATAACATACTAACAAGGGGGAATGGGAACACGGTGTGTGTAATGAGACAAGACAGTCCGGGGTTGGTGGTAATGAATCCAGTTCAGTGACGCCCAGAAAGCCGGTGACGTAGACTTCCAGAGCTGGTGCACTGAATGAGCAGCAGTACCGGGGAATCCGTGACAACATGTTGTTTTGTTTGAGATCATCTTATAAAGCTACTGATGAATCAGGAATATGCTGCTCTCTACAGGTACCCAAACACAGGTCCTCAAACCCTTCTCTCCATTAACTAGGACAACTGTATCAGCTCTGCAGTTAGGACTAGAATCAAAGTTTAATCAATGATCTTTAGAGATTTACCATTCAAAGTCTATGGAGAAGCACTTGTTTTATAGTCAATGTTTGTCTCATCTAACACAGCCAGCTTCAACCTAACAGAGCAGGACACACAATCCCTTTCTCCCCCTCTTGGTCATAGTGAGATGACTGTGATAGGATGCATATTGAGACATATTTCCTGATTCTTCAGCAGCAGCAGCTGCAGTTGTTTTAGCTGTGGTTATAGATGTTGGGGGATGAGGTCAGAATGTATGGTGTATCATGCTCCAGCTTTCAATATCTGGGAAAAGATCCACATCGGGCAGCAGGTGAGCGTGTCCGAGAATGTGGTGATGAGGCTTGTGGAACCTCACGTTGGCAAGAGGACAAATGTCACCATGGACAATTTCTTCACTTCACTGTTATTGGCGAACAAGTTGTTTGCAAAGAAAACAAGTTTTGCCTGGCGCCATGAACAAAATGAGACGGGCCCTCCCTCCCTCTGCGCAAAATAAGGCACCTGCATAGCCGGTGTACTCCGCGATGGTGCTGAAGAATGACAAGACGACGGGGACACAATAACAACCAAAGATTATTACACACAACAATCAAACAAAGGTATGTGAAAGTGTGTCAAGCAAATGAAAGTTATAAATATTTGTGTCAACGGTTAGGACAAGGGATAACAGCTAAATTAAATCCAACTGATGCCCTTGGGTGAAGACGCACACAGTGTAAGCACGAGCTGACAATAATTGACTATCTTTGACTATCAAAGCATTCATTATAATGCCATTGTTGTTTTTCTGCCGAGTTTCACTATTTGTCAAGGCCACATGGCACTTCTAATGATGTTTAGGCTACTGATGTTTTCATCATTTGACCATGTGTCTTCTTGACCGTACATCTTGGTGGTTGGGGTCTTCATTTTATTTTGTCATTTGAAAAATAAGCTGTTACCGTGTTACAACACAAATGTTTTCCGTTTCATAGTTTTTTACCAAGGCACCCCACAAATAACTTGAATTTTTTTATTTTTTATTTTTTACATATAGCCTACAGTAAAATAAACTAATGAACATGCTTTTGTGTTATTTGAAATTTAATAAAAATCAGATTCTAATGTTACCCAAGGCCTTCATAAACACAACCAAATGATTATTATTGTGATAGCTTTTATATGAAATGTATTAATTACACTGTTTGAATGTGGCAGTCAGAAAAACTGCTCATTAGCCTGAAGGGGGGGTCCCTCGAGGCCCAGTGGTACCAGTGTTAATGCCTGCTCTACATGGGTGAATCAGTCAAGAATCACTCTGCAGTCGTGGCTGAGGCACATGTGGGCTTTGCCCTACGATCAGGTACACTTAGCCTTCACTTTAGCTTCTCTTATGGAAGACCCTCAACAGACGTTTCTGTACAGCCCCTCCCTCCCCTGCTCGCAACGCTGTACACACATGGTGTGTATGCACATTTTCACAATTTCACACACACACACACACACACACACACACACCACGCACACACACACACACACACACACACACACACACACACACACACACACACACACACACACACACACACACACACACACACACACACACACACACACACACACACACACACACACACACACACACACACACACACACAGGGTAAGAGCTACTGTAGCAGAGCAGTAGTCTCATTACAAATCCTGCCATCGCACATCAAAGAACACACTCACTGTTCTGGGGAGAGCTTGGGGATGAGGGAAAATAATTGTGTGCAAATACGCTGCACACACACACCCCTGGATGTTGACTGCACAAATTGTGTGTGTGTGTGGTGTGTGTGTCCATGATTGCATGTATCTAGCCTATATGAGTGCATTCAATGTAAATTTGGGTGACCAAGGGATTACCAATAATAACGATCCAGACAAGTTGAATGGGAACACCCCATTCTCCAGTCTATCAACACGTTTGTGTTCAACCAGGGCTCAGACACACGAATAGCGTTTGCTGGCAGAGAGTACTTAGCACCTCTGAACGTAATTAGCGAACCGAGTGTGCACCGATTTTACATGTAGATGTCAGCAGTCAGATGTCTACAGCGGATGGTCCCTAAAACACAGCGCACTGAACGACAGAAGAACACTAGATCCACATTTGGTGCGACGTGTGCAAGCCTTAAAAGCATCAGGAAGTTATCTCACATAGAGCAGTAGAGGTGGACCCTCTTGGGTTCCCCCAGTACATTACATCTCCAGCCTTACCCTCTGTCTCTCTGTGTAATCTCCTGATGTCTGCTACTTTAGACCAAGACTGGCTCTGAGAGGGTCAGGCATTAGGTTAATGAAATACTCTTCCCACTGCTGAAACGCTTCGATCATTTTTTTTTGTTAGAGATGTTTTTCACAATTTTCCTGCTTATCAGCCATTCTGTTTTAAATGTCATCACGCATTTTCTTTGGGCTAGCCCGGCAAGCAATTTTAAGTTTGAGGGATCAGAAGCGTTTACATTTTGCTGCTAGCTGTCTGTGTATATTCGGTATGGGTTAATCTCTCGTGGCCAGATGTGACCGGTGTAGATTGCCTCTGTGTTGTGTTTAAATCGACTTACATATAACCATAGGATCAGAGTTGGTGTTGGTCTTTCATTCTCTGATATTGATAGGAAAAGCAAATGTTCTGCTGGCCTTTTACGCCAATTCCTCTCTTCCACATGTCTATGTTAGAAATGAACAATAATGTTCATTCACATAACAATGCAATGTACAGTATTACATGTCAATGTACAGTATTACATGTCAATGTACAGTATTACATGTCAGTAGAGTATTACATGTCAATGTACAGTATTACATGTCAGTAGAGTATTACATGTCAATGTACAATATTACATGTCAATGTACAATATTACATGTCAGTAGAGTATTACATGTCAATGTACAGTATTACATGTCAATGTACAATATTACATGTCAGTAGAGTATTACATGTCAATGTACAATATTACATGTCAGTAGAGTATTACATGTCAATGTACAATATTACATGTCAATGTACAGTATTACATGTCAATGTACAGTATTACATGTCAGTAGATTATTACATGTCAATGTACAATATTACATGTCAGTAGAGTATTACATGTCAATTTACAGTATTACATGTCAGTAGAGTATTACATGTCAATGTACAATATTACATGTCAGTAGAGTATTACATGTCAATGTACAATATTACATGTCAGTAGAGTATTACATGTCAATGTACAATATTACATGTCAATGTACAATATTACATGTCAGTAGAGTATTACATGTCAATGTACAGTATTACATGTCAATGTACAATATTACATGTCAGTAGAGTATTACATGTCAATGTACAATATTACATGTCAATGTACAATATTACATGTCAGTAGAGTATTACATGTCAATGTACAGTATTACATGTCAGTAGAGTATTACATGTCAATGTACAGTATTACATGTCAATGTACAATATTACATGTCAGTAGAGTATTACATGTCAATGTACAGTATTACATGTCAGTAGAGTATTACATGTCAATGTACAGTATTACATGTCAATGTACAATATTACATGTCAGTAGAGTATTACATGTCAATGTACAGTATTACATGTCAATGTACAATATTACATGTCAGTAGAGTATTACATGTCAATGTACAATATTACATGTCAGTAGAGTATTACATGTCAATGTACAATATTACATGTCAGTAGAGTATTACATGTCAATGTACAGTATTACATGTCAATGTACAATATTACATGTCAGTAGAGTATTACATGTCAATGTACAGTATTACATGTCAGTAGAGTATTACATGTCAATGTACAGTATTACATGTCAATGTACAGTATTACATGTCAATGTACAGTATTAGATTTGGCATTAGGGTTAGTAGTGTGGTTAAGGTTAGGGTTAGAGTTGGGTTTATAATCTGATTGTTTGACTTTGTGGCTGTGCCAGCTAGTGACCACTCCAGAAAAAGATGAATAACTATAAAACGTTAACCTGCTGTATGTGCGTGTGTTTAACTTTTTTGGGCATGGTATGTTTTCTGGATGGAAGTCATTCCATGTTCTTAGTAAACCAGGTGTTTTGATGTATTTGGTCACAGTTTGGCATCGCAAGCCAATTCATCAATTCCTCCCGCACCCTCGGCAGGGAAGCACAACACACAAATCTCTCCCCTTCCCCCAGGAAGTGCCGCTGATGGCAGAGGCCTACGTCCAAATGCCGAGATTTATGGGGCGTAAAACATCTTGGGCGCACTACACATCATCTCCATTGGGTTTGGGCAGGGGGCAGGAACGTGGCACTCAGGCAGCTACTGACAGGCCAGATTCCCCTTTAAAGGTTGGAGTCTGTGTTTAGTGACTGATAGTCCGCTTAGCTGCTCAGGTGCTTGTGCACTTACCAGTGTCTGTTTTTGTAGGGGTGCCTGACTGGGACTCAAGAACAATGTGGCTGCTAAGTAGTTTGTGTGTGCATCAGTAAACTTGAAATAAGCCATCATTCTGTATTGCCTGTTGTACTGGAGGACAAATTCAAAAGGGGTTTGGGTGGGTTTTCTTTCTCGTCTTGAGAGTTCAACCTCTGTGTCTCCCTGGTGTTTTTTTCCTCAGAGTAGAGATTTATACTAACTAACGAAAAACTTAAATGAAATGCAGGGTCTTGAACAGACGCTAGTCCCTTTTAATAGCCAAGCAACGGCACACATTTCAGAAAATAAACGGCTGGTTCAAATATACACTGGGTCTAAATGAATTGTTAACGAGGTTACCGTGAATTACCATTCATTGTTTATGAGGTTTAATGTTTGATTTGTTACATTAAATAATTCAGTAACGACTCAAAAACATTATGGCAATCATCTGTTTTTATCGCCAGCAAGAAACTGCTAGCCATTGGCAGCTAACAGCTGAGCACTGCTAGCTAACTGGCAAGCACAAAAACAGTCAACAACTTTGGGAGTACAGACCCCCAGAAACCGTGACAAAGTAAGAACTGCTGAAAATGCACAGTCAGAGAGAATAATTATTCTGTCAAGGAATTTTTTAAGAAGCATACTAAGACAAAAGCAATGTGACAGTGTGTTTTTTTATTTTTTATTTTATCTTTATTTAACTAGGCAAGTCAGTTAAGAACAAATTCTTATTTTTAATGACGGGCTAACTGCCTTGTTCAGGGGCAGAACGACTTTCACCTTGTCAGCTCGGGGATTTGACTGCAATCTTTCGGTTACTAGTCCAACGCTCTAACCACTAGGCTACCTGCCACCAGGTTGGTGTAAATGATAACACAGTGCAGGAAATTGATTCAAATGCTGTTAGTGAATGCGGGAATTAAACAATAAACTATGCAAATGAGCCAAAGATGTGAGTATTAAGGAAATAGATGCCTAGCTACAGTAGAGGCATGTCTCTAATACATTCCTGTTGTTTTCAGTGATTTAAGCAACTAGCTATTAATTGAACCAAAGCAAATCCAAATCAAGTTGTATTAGTCACATGCGCATAATATAACAGATGTTGACTTTACCATGAAATTCTTACTTACAAGCCGTTAACCAACAATGCAGTTTTGCAGTTTTAAGGAAATAGATTTAAGAAAATATTTACTAAATTAACGCAAGTAAAAAATATACACTGCACATTTGTGGCCTGCTGGAGGTCATTTTGCAGGGCTCTGGCAGTGCAACTCCTTGCACAAAGGCGGAGGTAGCGGTCCTGCTGCTGGGTTGTTGCCCTCCTACGGCCTCCTCCACGTCTCCTGATGTACTGGCCTGTCTCCTGGTAGCGCCTCCATGCTCAGGACACTACGCTGACAGACACAGCAAACCTTTTTGCCACAGCTCGCATTGATGTGCCATCCTGGATGAACTGCACTACCTGAGCCACTTGTGTGGGTTGTAGACTCCGCCTCATGCTACCACTAGAGTGAGAGCACCGCCAGCATTCAAAAGTGACCAAAACATCAGCCAGGAAGCATAGGAACTGAGAAGTGGTCTGTGGTCACCACCTGCAGAATCACTCCTTTTTTGGGGGTGTCTTGCTAATTGCCTATAATTTCCACCTTTTGTCTATTCCATTTGCACAACAGCATGTGAAATGTATTGTCAATCAGTGTTGCTTCCTAAGTGGACAGTTTGATTTCACAGAAGTGTGATTGACTTGGAGTTACATTGTGTTGTTTAAGTGTTCCCTTTATTTTTTTGAGCAGTCTATATTTTAAATTAACACAATAAAATAACAATAATGAGGCTATATAGAGGGGGTCCCAGTACCAAGTCAATGTTCGGGGGTACAGGTGAGTCGAGGTAATTTGTACATGTAGGTAGGTGTAAAGTGACTATGCATAGATAATAAACAGCGAGTAGTGGCAGTGTAAATACAATGTAAATAGTCCTTGTAGCCATTTAAATAATTGTTCAGCAGTCTTATGACTTGGGGGTAGAAGCTGTTATGGAGCCTTTTGGACCTAGACTTGGCGCTCTGGTACCGCTTGCCGTGCGGCAGCAGAGAGAACAGTCTATGACTTGTGTTATTGGCATCTTTGACAATTTTTTGGGCCTTCCTCTGACACCGCCTAGTATATAGGACCTGGATGACAGGAAGCTTGGTCCCAGTGATGTACTGGGCCGTACGCACTAACCACTGTTGCGCCTTATGGTCAGATACTGAGCAGTTGCCATACCAGTTGGTGATGCAACCAGTCAGGATGCTCTCGATGGTGCAGCTGTAGAACGTTTTGAGGATCTGGGGACCCATGCCAAATCTTTTCAGTCTCCTGAAAGGGAAAAGGCATTGTCGTGCCCTCTTCACTACTTTTTTTATGTTGTTTTACTGATTCATGATGTTTTGCCAGGAAATGTAACACAGCGGATAGACTGGTTGGTTGGTTCTTTTTTCATTTTATTCACTACAAGAAACACGGGGAGACATGACTTTGAAAGTTTGTATTTTTCATATAGTGTAATGTGTGTCATTTTTGCAATCCAGTTGGAAAATAGGGCACATTAGTTATTTCTGCTAGACACAAAGGAACCACTCAAACAAGAAAGGAGACAAGATAAATGCCATAGTGAACTTCAAATGAATACTGTAAGTTACTGGTAATGACTTGTAATGAAACGGTGGTGCTGATTAGCTTATCAGTCTATGCATTTATTAAGAGGTTTGAGGTGGTAGTTGAGTTGAATTTAGTTCAAATCGAATCAAATCATATTGTATTTGTCACATGTTTCGAATAGAAGAGGTGTAGACCTTACCGTGATCTCCTTACTTAAACCTTAACAAACAATACAGTTAAAGATAAATTTACTAAATAAACTGAAGTAAACAACCAGACTTCCGGCGCCGACAGAGATGGCCACCTCGCTTCGCGTTCCTAGGAAACTATGCAGTATACATGTTATTTCTTACATTGGTACCCCAGGTAATCTTGGGATTTTATTACATACAGTCGGGAGGAACTATTGGATATAAGAGCAACGTCAACTCACCATCATTACGACCAGGAATATGACTTTCCCGAAGCGGATCCTCTGTTTTGCCCAGCACCCAGGACAATGGATCGGATCCCAGCCAGGGAACCAAAACAACGTTGCCGTAAAAGAGGCAGATGAAGCGGTATTCTGGTCAGACTCCGGAGACGGGCACATCGCGCACCACTCCCTAGCATACTACTCGCCAATGTCCAGTCTCTTGACAACAAGGTAGATGAAATCCGAGCAAGGGTAGCATTCCAGAGAGACATAAGAAACTGTAACATTCTTTGCTTCACGGAAACATGGCTCACTCACACGCTATCGGAGTCGGTACAGCCAGCTGGTTTCTTCACGCATCGCGCAGACAGAAACAAGCATCTTTCCGGTAAGAAGAAGGGCGGGGAAGTATGCCTTATGATTAATGAGACGTGGTGTGATCATAACAATATACAGGAACTCAAGTCCTTCTGTTCACCTGATTTTGAATTCCTCACAAACAAATGTCGACCACATTATCTACCAAGAGAATTCACTTCGATTATAATCACAGCCGCATATATTCCCCCCCAAGCAGACACATCAATGGCAATGAACGAACTTCATTTGACTCTATGTAAACTGGAAACCACATATCCTGAGGCTGCATTCATTGTATCTGGGGATTTTAACAAGGCCAATCTGAAAACAAGACTCCCTAAATTCTATCAGTATATCGATTGTGCAACCAGGGCTGGTAAAACCCTGGATCATTGTTATTCTAACTTACGCAACGCATATAAGCCCCTCCCCGCCCTCCCTTCGGAAAAGCTGACCACGACTCCATTTTGTTGCTTCCAGCCTATAGACAGAAACTAAAACAGAAAGCCCCTGCGCTCAGGTCTGTTCAACGCTGGTCCGACCATTCTGATTCCACGCTTCAAGATTGCTTCGATCACGTGGACTGGGATATGTTCCGCATTGCGTCAAACAACAACATTGACGAATACGCTGATTCGGTGAGCGAGTTTATTAACAAGTGCATCGGCGAAATGGAACGCGCGAACCACTGCTTTTAATCAGGGAAAGTTGACTGGAAACATGACCGAATACAAACAGTGTAGCTATTCCCTTCGCAAGGCAATCAAACAAGCTAAGCGTCAGTATAGAGACAAAGTAGAGTCGCAAATCAACGGCTCAGACAGAAGAGGTATGTGGCAGGGTCTACAGTCAATCACGGATTACAAAAAGAAAACCAGCCCTGTCACGGACCAGGATGTCTTGCTCCCAGACAGACTAAACAACTTCTTTTCCCGCTTTGAGGACAATACAGTGCCACTGATACGGCCCGCTACCAAAACCTGCGGTCTCTCCTTCACTGCAGCCGACGTGAGTAAAACATTTAAACGTGTTAACCCTCGCAAGGCTGCAGGCCCAGACGGCATTCCCAGCCGCGTCCTCAGAGCATGCGCAGACCAGCTGGCTGGTGTGTTTACGGACATATTCAATCAATCCTTATCCCAGTCTGCTGTTTCCACATGCTTCAAGAGGGCCACCATTGTTCCTGTTCCCAAGAAAGCTAAGGTAACTGAGCTAAATGACTACCGCCCCGTAGCACTGACTTCCGTCATCATGAAGTGCTTTGAGAGACTAGTCAAGGACCATATCACCTCCACCCTACCTGACACCCTAGACCCACTCCAATTTGCTTACCGCCCCAATAGGTCCACAGACGATGCAATTGCAACCACACTGCACACCGCCCTAACCCATCTGGACAAGAGGAATACCTATGTGAGAATGCTGTTCATTGACTACAGCTCAGCATTTAACACCATAGTACCCTCCAGACTCGTCATCAAGCTCGAGACCCTGGGACTCGACCCCGCCCTGTGCAACTGGGTACTGGACTTCCTGACTGGCCGCCCCCAGGTAGTGAGGGTAGGTAACAACATCTCCACTCCGCTGATCCTCAACACTGGGGCCCACAAGGGTGCGTTCTCAGCCCTCTCCTATACTCCCTGTTCACCTACGAC
Source organism: Salvelinus fontinalis (assembly GCF_029448725.1). Lineage (NCBI taxonomy): Eukaryota > Metazoa > Chordata > Actinopteri > Salmoniformes > Salmonidae > Salvelinus > Salvelinus fontinalis. Next base: position 26,784,304 of record NC_074701.1, on the reverse strand, counting down.
TGCGTGACCATGCACGCCTCCAACTCAATCATCAAGTTTGCAGACGACACTACAGTGGTAGGCTTGATTACCAACAACAATGAGACGGCCTACAAGGAGGAGGTGAGGGCCCTCGGAGTGTGGTGTCAGGAAAATAACCTCACACTCAACGTCAACAAAGACTTCAGGAAACAGCAGAGGGAGCACCCCCCTATCCACATCGACAGGACAGTAGTGGAGAGGGTAGTAAGTTTTAAGTTCCTCGGCGTACACATCACGGACAAACTGAATTGGTCCACCCACACAGACGGCGTGGTAAAGAAGGCGTAGCAATGCCTCTTCAACCTCAGGAGGCTGAAGAAATTTGGCTTGTCACCTAAAGCACTCACAAACTTTTACAGATGCACAATCGAGAGCATCCTGTCGGGCTGTATCACCGCCTGGTACGGCAACTGCTCCGCCCACAACCGTAAGGCTCTTCAGAGGGTAGTGAGGTCTGCACAACGCATCACCGGGGGCAAACTACCTGCCCTCCAGGACACCTACACCACCCGATGTCACAGGAAGGCCATAAAGATCATCAAGGACAACAACCACCCGAGCCACTGCCTGTTCACCCCGTTATCATCCAGAAGGCGAGGTCAGTACAGGTGCATCAAAGCAGGGCCCGAGAGACTGAAAAACAGCTTCTATCTCAAGGCCATCAGACTGTTAAACAGCCACCACTAACATTGAGTGGCTGCTTCCAACATACTGACTCAACTCCAGCCACTTTAACACTGTAAAAATGTATGAAAAAATGTATCACTAGCCACTTTAAACAATGCCACTTCATATAATGTTTACATACCCTACATTACTCATCTCAAATGTATATACTGTACTCGATACCATCTACTGCATCTTGCCTATGCGGTTCTGTACCATCACTCATTCACTTATTTTATGTACATGTTCTTCATTCCTTTACACTTGTGTTTATAAGGTAGTTGTTGTGAAATTGTTATTTTAGATTACTCATTGGTTATTACTGCATTGTCGGAACTAGAAGCACAAGCATTTCGCTACACTCGCATTAACATCTGCTAATGTAACAGTTTAAACTTTAGTCCGTCCCCTCGCCCCGACCCGACCCGGGCGCGAACCAGGGACCCTCTGCACACATCAACAACAGTCACCCACGAAGCATCATTACCCATCGCTCCACAAAAGCCACGGCTCTTGCAGAGCAAGGGGAACCACTACTTCAAGGTCTCAGAGCAAGTGACGTCACCGATTGAAAGGCTATTAGCGCGCACCACCGCTAACTAGCTAGCCATTTCACATCCGTTACACTAACCATGTGTATGTGACAAATAGCATTTGATTTGATTTGAATAATTGCTTATTGAACAAAAGAAGAAATTAGAAAAATAACAAATAATTAAAAAGCAACAGTAAAATAACAGTTACGAGGCTATATACAAGGGGTACCGGTACAGAGTCAATGCGAGGTGGCACACACAGGTTAGTCGAGGTAATTGAGGTAATATGTACATGTACAGTAGGTAGAGATAAAGTGATTATGCATAGATAATAAACAGAGAGTAGCAGCAGCATAAGGGGGGGGGGGGGGTCAATGCAAATAGTCCTGGTAGCCATTTGGTTAGCTGTTCAGGAGTCTTATGGCTTGGGGGTAAAAGTTGTTAAGAAGCCTTTTGGACCTAGACTTGGCGCTCCGGTACCTCTTGCCGTGCTGTAGCAGAGAGAACAGTCTATGACTAGGGTGGCTGGAGTCTTTGGCAATTTTTAGGGCCTTCCTCTTACACCGCCTGGTATAGAAGTCCTGGATAGCAGGAGGCTTGGCCCAGTGATGTACTGGGCCGTACGCACAGCTCTATGTAGTGCCTTGCGATCGGATGCTCTTGATGGTGCAGCTGTAGAACTTTTTGAGGATCTGAGGACCCATGCCAAATATTTTCAGTCTCCTGAGGGGGAATAGGTGTTGTCGTGCCCTCTTCACGACTCTCTTGGTGTGTTTGGACTATGTTAGTTAGTTGGCGATGTAGACACCAAGGAACTTTAAGTTCTCAACCTGTTCTACTACAGCTCCATCGATGAGAATGGGGGCGTGCTCTGCCCTCCTTTTCCTGTAGTCCATGATCATCTCATTTGTCTTGATCACATTGAGGGAGTTGTTGTTTATCCTGGCACCACACTGACAGGTCTCTGACCTCCTCCCCATAGGCTGTCTCATCGTTGTCGGTGATCAGGCCTACCACTGTGTGTCATTGGTAAACTTAATGATGGTTTTGGAGTCCTGAGAGGCCCCCTTGTTGAGGATCAGCGTGGCAGATGTGTTGTTACCTACCCTTACCACCTGGGGGCGGCCCGTTATGAAGTCCAGGATCTAGTTGCAGAGGGATAATTGATGCAAAGAAAATCTAATTCAAGAATTGTAAAATCTGAAATAAATTGTATTAATTAGGAAATTATTGAATGGGAATTTTTGTTCTTCTCCTGAGTTGACTGAATTAAACTGGAATTGGACCCCCACTGTGCCAGAGGGAAGAACCTCAGTGAGAACACCATGTGTTTCCGATTGATATGTTTACACTGTTATGTTTACATGTGCAGTGTTCTCTTACATGTATTATTATGTTTGCATTCAGACTCACAGTTTTGTCTGAACGTGTTTCTATGTGTCTTTATGTATTAGTCTGAGGTTTTAGTATGCATTGAGATTCAGCATCTACATCTGTCTTCCCCGCGCCAATAGATTTATTGCGGTTTCCTCGTCAATGCTACAGTATTCTGCCTGTCTCCTGCAGCCACTGTCTCTCTCCCTCCCTATCCCACTCCCTACAGAGAGAGAAGCGTGCTGCTCTTTAGAACATGAATAGCAGCCAGTCAGTCTCTCAAACACTGACACTGAAGTATTAATGTGACCTGCCTCTTCTCAGCCTCAGTCTGTCATTCTGTTTATATTGCTTTCTGCCTATTTCAGACAAATTGCTCTTCTGTCTCAGCATACATGTTGCTTTTGTTGTCCACCATGATGAAATCGGGGAGGGGACTGGATCCGTCCGTCCGGCCGTACATTTGTTTGTACGTTAGTCACATGCGATATCTCAGACAGCACTGGCCCGATTTTTGACGAAACTTGGGTGAATGATACATCTTCCCATAGAGATTGGCCAGATGGTGGCGCTATAACAAGAGATTGAAAGTGAAAACTTTGAAAGGTCAGGCACCTCACCCCGTTTGACTTAAAGTCAAGACATTTGATACATAAGTCCCTATCCTCACAAGGAACACATTTTCCTAGGTACACACATAAGGTCTGCCATTTTGAATTTTGTGAAAACACTTAAAACGCTATACTTCTAGCACCAAATGACCGATGTGCACAAAACTTGATATGTGGAATCTATAGACAAAGGTCTCTCTACACATTTTATCCAGACTACTACCTAAAACACCATGGCCAATATTGACCGACAAACATTCAAGTGGGCGTGGTGTGGCACATAAATGCATATAAATCAGTCAAGGATATTCATATTGCAACACAATATGGTACACATGTTGCAAATACTGTCCAGACTCAACTTATGCAATAATATTTAGATCTACCACACAGTGGCGCTATAACGGACACATTTATATATCTCTTGATCTGTTACTCTGAAATTTGGCAGACATGCTCTGTATACAGTAGTGACTATGATATTATTTAAGATTAAAAAAAAACAATATATATATATATATATATATATAAAATATAGATATACAGTACCAGTCAAATGTTCGGACACACCTACTCAATCAAGGGTTTTTATACATTTTTACTATTTTCTACATTGTTGAATAATTGTGAAGACATCAAAACTATGAAATAACACATATGGAATCATGCAGTAACCAAAAAAGTGTTACAAAATCGAAATATATTGTATTTTTAGATTCTTCAAAGTAGTCACCCCTTGCCTTGATGACAGCTTTGCACACTATTGGCATTCTCTCAACCAGATTCACCTGGAATGCTTTTCCAACAGTCTTGAAGGAGTTCCCACATATGCTGAGCACTTGTTGGCTGCTTTTCCTTCACTCTGCGGTCCAATTCATTCCAAACCATCTCAATTGGGTTGAGGGTCGGGTGATTGTGGAGGCCAGGTCATCTGATGCAGCACTCCATCACTCTCCTTCTTTGTCAAATAGCCCTTACACAGCCTGGAGTTGTGTTGGGTCATTGTCCTGTTTAAAAACAAATGATAGTCCCACTAAGCGTAAACCAGATGGGATGGCGTATCACTGCAGAATGCTGTGGTAGCCATGCTGGTTAAGTGTGCCTTCAATTCTAAATAAATCAAAGACAGTGTCACCAGCAAAGCACCCCCACACCATCACACCTCCTCCTACATGCTTCACGGTGGGAACCACACATGTGGAAATAATCCGTTCACCTACTCTGCATCTCACAAAGACACAGCGGTTGGAACCAAAAATCTCAAATTTGCCCACCAGTCTAATGTCCATTGCTCGTGTTTCTTGGCCCAAGCAAGTCTCTTCTTATTATTGGTGTCCTTTAGTAATGGTTTCTTTGCAGAAATTCGACAATGAAGGCCTTATTCACAGTCTCCTCTGAACAGTTGATGTTGAGATGTGTCTGTTACTTGAACTCTGTGAAGCATTTATTTGGGCTGCAATTTCTGAGGCTGGTAACTCTAATGAACTTATCCTCTGCAGCAGAGGTAATTCTGTCTCTTCCTTTCCTGTGGCTGTCCTCATGAGAGCCAGTTTCATCATAGCGCATGATGGTTTTTGAGACTGCACTTGAAAAAACTTTCAAAGTTCTTGAAATTTTACGGATTGACTGATGTAATTTAAAGTAATGAATGGCTGTTGTTTGTCTTTGCTTATTTGAGCTGTTCGTGCCATAATATGGACTTGGTCTTCTGTATACCACAACACAACTTATTGGCTCAAATGCATTAAAAAGGAAAGATATTCCACAAATGAACTTTTTACAAGGCACACCTGTTAATTGAAATGCATTCCAAGTGACTACGTCATGAAGCTGGTTGAGAGAATGCCAAGAGTGTGCAAAGCTGTCATCAAGGAAAAGAGTAGCTATTTTGAAAAATCTCAAATATAAAATAAATGTTGATTTGTTAACAATTTTTTGGTTCCTACGTGATTCAATATGTGTTATTTCATAGTTAGATGTCTTCACTATTATTCTACAATGTATAAAATAATACAAATAAAGAAAAACCCTGAAATGAGTAGTTGTGTCCAAACTTTTGACTGGTACTGTATATTTTTAAAGAAATCCACTTCCAATAAACTGGTCATTGAAGTTATTTGGCCTGTGTGTTTTGTGTGTGTCTGTGCCTATCTGTGTGTGTCTTTGCGGTGATGCCTGCAGTGTGTGGTGTAGCGTGGGCGGCAGCAGTGCATTAGGAGTGCATGTGTGACACAGTCCCCCACAGTGCATGGTAGTTCCACAGTTACTACTGCCAGGCACATCATCATTGAACATCTCACCCTTCAATGACTGTGGTACAAATGATCACTCAGGAAGGGAGAGCAAATGAACGTTAAGGGAGCAGTGGAGTGGGAGGGAGAGGGAGAAGGAGAGAGGGGGGGGGGGGGGGATGGGGAGAGAGAGGGAGAGAGAGAGCCCACCTATCAACAACAACAAAAAATCGGTGATAATGGATTGGTAGGCCTGTAACTCCAATGCACTTAAATATTGGGTAAATGTGACTGATGGTGATGATTTAGTCAGTGATTACGCAGGCCTCCATGCCCACACTAACACCTCTGGTTTGGCATTGTCAGGGCTTGATGGGAGCCATAGGCCCCTCTCAGGATACCTCCAACTAGCATCATCAACCATTCCAGCCTTAATACCTACTGTGTGTTCATGGCATGGGTGATATATTGCTAGAGCTATTGCCATAGGCATTGTGCATGGCACAAGACCCCTCTGTTACGCTGGTAATGCTTTTCTTAATGGAATTCTGACCAAGGGTCATACACTCAATACCCTCCTGGTTGTGTTTTGTTGTGTGTGTGTTGTGTGTGCCCACGTACATGTGTGTGTGTGTGTGTTTGGGTGGGTGGGGCGGATTCTGCGGTGGCTGCCGCTGCAGCATCCCATAGTTTGGTGCTTGTCAGTGGGCCCCTGCTGTGTGAGTTATAGCCGCGCTGGCACGCAGGAAGAAGTAATCGATATGCGCACAACGTTCACTCCATTACAGCCTAGGCGCGGCGGCTTAAAAAAAACATTGATCGATTTACAGCAAATTTTTATTCCAGATTTCTGTTCCTACTGCTTTCCCTTCCATTCTCTCCTGATCTAACGATCCCTTTTCTCCTTGCTTCCCCCCGCTATCCTCTTTTAGTCTCTCTCTCTCCTTCCCTCCTTCTCTCTCTCTCTCTCTCTCCCTCCTCCCCACCCCCACTCTCTCTCTGTCATTCTAACACATCCATGCTGGAGTTTTTCTTCACCAGTAAGCCCAAATGGTTGAGATAAATAACGAGAGAATATGCACCTGCTGAGTTCTGCTTTAGAATTGAATATTGTTTGAGAGAAGCGTGCTGAAATCAGTAAACTGATATAATCTGAGGCTCTGCAGTTTACTGAGAATGTGTCAAACATCGACCAAAATAGACTAAGAATGAGGGATATGGGGTGAAATTAAATGACAATTAATATACATTGCACAACATCTGCAATAACAAATCCAGGACATCACTTGTTGCGTGCAAATGATGGTAAATGTTATGTTTACACAATAACTAATTCAGAGATCAGAAAATCCCCAGAAAAGCCCTTGTCAGTGGAAAATCACTTGCAGATTTTCACTAGAAGCAGCCACTCCTGCACATTAAGTCCAGATTTGGACGGTTTGCTTTCATGTCAAAATTAATCTTTGCTATTGCACTATGTTGAATATACAGTAGCTTTTGTGACATCTGATAGCATAGATAGTGTTTTTCTCTACTGGTATGCGTGCATGTCAAGCCGTGTATGTAACAAATCCTATCACTGTGCTCCAAACCTAAAGCCAAATCCCATACTGAACCAGGTCCCACAATATAATTTCAGAGCAGAGCTCTCAGCCATTGTCATGTCAGTGGTCTAATCAGGGATAAGCTAGCTAGAGGTTGAGTGGAATGGGATGTCAAACATGGTTGATTCGAAACAAGATACCCCAAAAATGGAATACTGCAAGCCTAAATGGCTATTAGTGCTAAAAGCATGTCGAGGAGCTATCCCACGGGGCACAGATGTCAATTCAACGTCTATTCCACGTTGGTTCAATTACATTGGAAATTACATTGGATTTGCAAAAAGTCATCAACTGTTATTTTGAGGTTGTAATTATGTCATCATGCTTGCCAATTTTCAACATAGACAAACCTTTTATAAAATATGTTGAATTTGTACCTTCGAAATAACATCAGATCTTCAATGTTACATCCACTATCAGTAGAATATACTATAGGCTGTGCTCCACCTCCTACATGAGAGTTGATTTATCGACAGCCGTCCCTTTGGTCTCCCATCCAGGGTTTTAACCAAGCCAAGCTTAACTTTAATATTTGTCACGGACTACTACCAATATGCTATCATGAGAATGGTTGTTGCAAGATCTTTTAATAATTAAATAGATTCACTGTTGCAACCAAAGTCATTTCAAATGGTATGTTTAACAGAGCAAATGAAATGTAACCATACTTTATCAATCATATATCATCAATAATACTATTTAGGTCTATATAGCATTTACAAAGTCATCAACAGCTATTGTTTCAATTCAACCCAGGGTTCAACTAAAAATAGACAAATATAGGCCTAGGGTTTCAAGCTTTGGTTGATTTCAAATGGAATCTTCAAGTTAATCATTAACATGTTTGATTCACGTGTTTAAAGTATCCAATCATTGGATCTCCTTTAAATGTTGATATTTGGTTGCATTGTCAACCTAACACAATTCAATATGGCTTTTGTAATACAGTAAATAACCTAAAGTTAAGGCTATCTTACAAACTAATGTAACTGTTTTTATTCAACCTTGAAACAAGTAACACATCCATGGTCACATGTTGAGGTTACTGTAACTATAAAAGTCTTCTTATGTAATCATAGAAAGCGTGCAAGTTCAAGACAGCATGCAAAGGTTGCAGGTCTGTGGAGACCTTCACAACATAAATATCTGCGCAGAATTACCAACACCATTTATCACTTGAACTATGTACCTTTAATGTAATCTCAACTACAATCCAAGCCATTTGACTGTGCTATTAGATGAAGCACAGTGATAACACATTAAGTTGTTGTATAATATTTACATTTTAACATTTTTGTCATTTAGCTCATGCTCTTATCCAGAGCAATTTATAGTAGTGAGCACATACATTTTCATACTTTTTCGTAATTTAAAATAGCTGACTTTGTATATCCATTGGAATTTGGTTGTGCTTTTAGGTGGGTGAAAGCATAGTGATAAAAATGTGGGAATTCAACAAACTTCTGGCTGTCTTTTTGAGTGGGTGAATAAAGGCTGAAATCTTATTGATCACCATCTCACCCAAAAATTACCCACATTTCCACGTTAAAATGATTGGGTTTGCCCAGTGGGATGGCTCAGTATAAAGGAAACATGGTTATCCGGGAGCAACAAGTTACTAGTTTGGTTTCATAGAAAATGTAGACGCAGTATTTTGAGAGTGCATAGAGATTAGAATTTGAATAACAGTAGGCTATGTCTCGCTCCTCCTTGCCCTAGGATTGGGCTAGTTTAGATCTAATCTGCATATTGTGTGGGATTAGAATCAACTAATCTCTACTGTACCAGCCTGGTTAATTTTACCGCCCAGTTATGATGTGGTGTGTCATGCTAGTGGTGTTGCATGAATATCCAGATGATTTAATCAATTGCCGGAAGTGCCTTGCAGCTAGCTGTGCCACACATAATGTTTCATTTCCACTCTGTGTTGAATTATTTCACCTTCATGCAGAGTTCATCTTCTATTTCTTGTAGGTAAGTGTGGGTATGAATGTGAATGTTAAAAGAGTTGTGAGATGAAATGTGGATTGTGTAGGTCATTTTCCCATTGAACATAATGGACACGTGTGGGAACATTATGTTTAATGGGCCATCAAAGTAATCTTGTATGTGGTGATTCAAGTGGTTTGGTCTACCATTTCCTTTTGTTTGAACCCTGCGTATCTTACTATAGATAGCCTTGTAGTTACCATAGGGATAATGAACTCTGCCTACCTCACTATACTGGGTGTTCTCAGATGTAGAATCAGAGAGGTGTATAGAGCTAAAGGCAGGCTTTCTTCTGATCCCCTCTGTCTCCGGGTCGAGGTTTTAAAATGTGCTCTTTGAATGTGTTGTCGGGGATGAAAGGGTATTAGTCACACACACAGGTTTCGCTCATACTTATGGCTCTGCTCCAGAACTGGTTCTCCAGGTAGTGGGTGGAAACAGGGTAGCGATGTGTGTGGTTTTCACCCTCGGATAACGATTGCATGCTTAATAAGTGTTTTATATGCAAAGGTGTGAATACATGCCATGCACTAACAACATTCATGTTAAAATATGCGGTATGGTACCACATAGCTGAATACTGTGACATGATACGGTCAGCTTGTATACAGCACATGTTACAGTACATGACATGAGGTTCATATGAAATCTGATTCGTACCGACAATATAGTAGGCTCATGCAGTGCATATGGAAGTAGCATGTTGTGAGAGAGCCACTAACGTATAATATATTTTAATTAGGAGGTCTGGGTCGGTTTCATCCCAAAACAGGAATAACACATTCTAGGCAATGACTGATGTATATTCGTCTGAAGTTTAGGGATTCACACACTTCATAAACACTAATATGTACTGTATACAGGCAATTCCGCAGTGGCGGAAGTGTGCTGCGACTCCGATATTTAACTTAAAATGTATGCCAAACAAAAAGCATTGATTTCGAAGTTTAACAAACCATACAACTCTATGCACAAGGACTATTTATAATAATTTACACTGAACATTTTGAAAAAACACATTTACTGGAAGAACTGTGCAGATGCAAAGTTTAGCAACAGAATTTCGGTAAAATCTCCCTTAGTTTTATGTGTCCATGTTTTCCAAAAACTCTGTTAAATATCTGCTCTGAATTAAGATTCAACGATATCTGTAGTAAGAATGGGGTGTCAGCTATTACATGACACAATGACTTTGAAAAAAATGCTTTTGGTTATTGAACTACAGTAAGTGACTGGATTTACCCCTGCTAATGGAATTGCGGTAACAGAATTTCATCATGGGTCCCTGATCTGTACTACACAGAAATGCATAATAATCATGGTGATGTATCCTGAATAGGTACACAAAGGTAGAAATATGTAATATCCTCCTTTGCATATTTGGGTATTATTCTACACACTGGCTATTATTTTAATGAGCTAAATCCCCAAACAAGACCAAATTTGGTTGTTCTGGACCAGAACAAATCTGAACCAATCATGTCTATGTTTCACAAGTTTGGTCATCAAAGTACAGCACAGCCCAGAACAGTAGAGTACAGTACAGTACAGTATAGTATAGTTCAGTACAGTACAGTATAATATTATAGTGTACTCAACTCTAGTGTGCTCTACTGTACAACTATATTCTACTTTCTTTACTGTACTCTAATGTGCTATATTGTGCTGTGCTGGGCTGTACTGAACTACACTCTATTTATCTTTACTGTACTTTACTGTGCTGTGTTGTCAAAACTTGTGAACCCAACTGTGGTTTGTGACTACTATGATTTCCCATTGTAGAAATTGCATAAATCTTGTTACCAATTTTACAGAAAATATATTACCAATTTGGCAACAGAATTCTGAGTTTTAAGCACTTAATAAATAACACAAAATTGATAGCAGTAAAAACACTAACTATATAATAACGTCTATGTTTCACAAGTTTGGTCGTCAAAGTACAGCACAGTAGAGCTCAGTAGAGTACATTAGACTACAGTAGGGTACAGTGAGGTAGAGTAGAGTATAGTTCAGTTGAGTGAAGTAGAGTACAGTAAAGTAGAGTAGAGCGCAGTAGAGTACATTAGACTACAGTAGGGTACAGTAAGGTAGAGTAGAGTATAGTTCAGTTGAGTGAAGTAGAGTACAGTAAAGTAGAGTAGAGCTCAGTAGAGTACAGTAAAGTAGAGTAGAGCTCAGTAGAGTACAGTAAAGTAGAGTAGAGCTCAGTAGAGTACAGTAAAGTAGAGTAAAGCTCAGTAGAGTACAGTAAAGTAGAGTCGAGCTCAGTAGAGTACAGTAAAGTAGAGTAGAGCTCAGTAGAGTACAGTAAAGTAGAGTAGAGCTCAGTAGAGTACAGTAAAGTAGAGTCGAGCTCAGTAGAGTACAGTAAAGTAGAGTAGAGCTCAGGAGAGTACAGTAAAGTAGAGTAGAGCTCAGTAGAGTACACTATAACTAATTGACAGGTCTACCTTTACTTATTAATTCTGGGAACCTTCATTATCCCTCCTCCTCATGAGGGAGAGAAAATAGAAAATATCTTGAAGAAATGTGGGTTTTTTGTCACGGAATTTCAAGGCACAAGGCAATGTTTCCTAAACTGACAGAAGGCAGAAACTAAATATGTGTTGATATTAGTTGGCAGGGGTCTTTCAAAATGATTGTTTATTGATTTAAAAAAATATATTTTTAAGACTTTTTCTGGTAGATGTTTTGTAAGACCCCGTTTCCATCTGTTTGACCAGAAATCAAAGCCTTTGCTTATAAAATATTTTTAAGGTGAAAAATGGTTGGAAAATGTATATATGTGCCTTAATTTCTTAAACATATAGAGTCTTAGCTTTTATTTGACACTCAATTTGACATGCTCCTATGAACTTCACATGTTGGTGCTCATGGGTCCTCATGGAAATGACCATAGCTGCCTGGCTAGCTAGCTGGACCTTTTTATGCCACTTTAGACTGCTGTTGTGCAGACTGAGCATAGAATAAAAACAGCATTTCTAGGCGAGTTGAAGTAAATTAAAATGCATTTTTGCCAATGGGGGATTTTATATCAATGCGGCACTATAGCAACGCCATCTTGCCAAGGACAGTGTGAGCCCTAGATACACGCTTGGTGTTAAGAAGCGTGTTGGAGTAGTGCTATTTGTGGAGGCGATAAGTTAAGGGGGTCTGGGTATGTTTTCTACAATGGCAGCAGGAGAAACAGGTTGGGGAGCTCACAGAGAGCCTTACTATAGCTCAGCTTGATATCTGGCCAAGAAAGCAGCAACTCCCTTTTTGATTTATTCATGTGCATTTATAACTGTACGTATATAACCATGAAGTCTTTAGGTACAGGAGCTCCGAACCTATATTTAGTTTATTTTGTTCTTGATTTGTAAGTTTGTTTATGCATCATGGCAACATTGCCAAATGGATGGAAGAGAACACTTGGTATAATACAGGCAACAGCAACATAGAATAGAAAGATGATTTTATAGGCAAAATGTAATTTGCAAACCTTTCAAAGTCTTTCTTCGACTAGAGCTACAACCGCAAATCAGGCCACCAGATCAAGAAAATTGCAGATGTACACTATATTGAGTGGAAGTATTGCTCAGAGCTCGTGACTACATGGTGTGAATAGTGGAGCGGCGTGGTAGCCAGCACGTGAAATGTCATCTCGTAGGCAGAGGAGATGTGGGTGATGGGGTGATACTGAGGAGTTGGGATCCCTCACTCACTCCCTCTGCTTCACTCATGAACTCTCAGCTGAAAATCTTTCAGGCAAATAAAAAGTTATTTCAATAGTCTGTCTCTCTGAAATAAGAAACTGGGACCTACTATATAATGTAGGTAGCAAACAGCACACAGTGCAGAAGAAATATAGCACACAAGTATACGGCATGTGTGGCAAGGTTAATCGCCTGTTAACGATTTCATTCATTCAACCCTAATTACCACTGATCCATTTTCTCGGAGGGGGTGATTCAGAAATACTGTGCTGTGTGACTTCGACATTGGGCCACCTGCTATTGATGCAAAATTGGTCTATTGTAGTCATAATTGTGTGATAGAAAAGCTCTAATGCATTTTTGAATTCATACTGTGCATTTTGCTGCCATAATGAACTAAATTGAATAATATCTCCCTCTAGCTTGCGTCATACATTATGTGATTGTTAGATTTGAGGTTGACTTCACATTTACCTGTGCTGTCGATAGCTAATCCTTATTTTAATTCTCCTGGTATTATTATCTTGAATCTATTGACTGTGATGCGTGCATGCAACGATTGGAACTCATGATTAGAATCTAGTGGTCTAATCGAATCTATATTGCTTGGTATTGGCACCTGCTCTGTCAACAACTGCTGCTCTACCAATTAAGATTGGAAGCTGTTCAAAGGCTTTGCGAGATAGAGAGCGTACAGGAAATAAGAGCTGAAATGTAAGATACCAGAAATTTTCTATATGGGCAAAAATCTTATTTCTCTCAAATTTTGTGCACAAATTTGTTTACATCCCTGTTAGTGAGCATTTATCCTTTGTGAAGATAATCAATCCACCTGACAAATGTGACATATCATTACACAGGTGCTTCTTGTGCTGTGGAAAACAAAATGCCACAGATGTCTCAAGTTTTAAGGGAGCGTGCAACAGGCATGCTGACAGCAGGAATGTCCACCAGAGCTGTTGGCAGAGAATTGGATAATAATTTAATTACAATGAACCGCCTGAAACGTAATTTTAGAGAATTTATCAGTACGTCCAACCTGCCTCACAAGCGCAGACCACTCCACATCTGGCTTTTTCACCTGCAGGATCGTCTGAGACCAGACACCCAGACAGCTGATGAAACTGTTTGTTTGCACAACCAAAGAATTTCTGCACAAACTGTCAGAAACCGCCTCAAGGAAGCTCATCTGCATGCTAATCATCGTCACCAGGGTCTTGACCTGACTGCAGTTTGGAGTCGTAATCAACTTCAGTTGGAAAATGCTCACCTTTGATGGCCACTGGCACGCTGGAGAAGTGAATCCCGGTTTCATCTGTACCGGGCAAATGGCAGACAGTGTGTAAGGTGTCATGTGGGCGAGCGGTTTGCTGATGTCAATGTTGTGAACAGAGTGCCCAATAGTGGCCGTGGGGTTATAGTATAGAAAGGCATAAGTTACAGACAACAAACATAATTGCATTTTATTGAATGCACAGAGATTGTTACGAGATCCTGAGGCCCATTGTCATGCCATTACTCCACTGCCATCATCTAATGTTTCAGTATACTAATGCACTGCCTCATGTACCAGTTCTTCCATGGCCTGCATACTCAACAGACATGTCACCCATTGAGCATGTTTGGGATGCTCTGGATCAACGTGTACAACAGTGTGTTTCAGTTCCCGCCAATATCCAGTAACTTCCCACAGCCATTGAAGAGGAGTGGGACAACAGATGCGTATCTGTATTCTCAGTCATGTGAAATCCATACATTAGGGCCTGATGAATTTATTTCAATTGACTGATTTTCTTACATTAACTCTGCTGTTGCATGTTGCATTTATAATTTTAGATTATAAGAGAGAAAGAGGGCTCTGTGCTTGGTGGAGTTCCTCTGAGTGCTCAGCTGTGGTAGATGGTGCCAAGGGGGTGAGAAGCCCTTGTTTCAATTGCAGATTAAATAGCTTCCTGTCTCATCTCCGGTGCTCTCTACTCCATTTGCCATGTTCTCAAGGTCAAATCCTTGCTCTACGAGTTGCTCTATCTCTCTATCTCTCACTCTCCCTCGCTCCCTGTGGAAATATATCCTTCTGCTGTTCTCTATCCTCTCTCCTTCCCTCTCTGCCTCCTCTATCCCTTTCTATCTCTCCTTTTCTCTCTCTTTCTGTTGTTGCCTCTATATAATGATACAGGCTCAGCGTCTCATGTTAAATTAGTCTGAAAGCTCGCCACCAAATCTCTTACACCGCACACACGGTGGCTGTTGTTTCTGGAGGCGTGTTTGCATAACCTGCCTTGCTGTAAACTCACAGCTCTCTCATGGTGTTGGAAAGGCTGTTGTTTGTCTTTTTATGTGTTTGTTCTTCCCCCTCTCCCCACTCTTCGCTATCTTTTTTCTCTCATTGAGTGTGCTCTTTAGGGATGATGCTGCTTGCAGGTCTTATGTGTTTGGTGGCCCCTAGCCCAGTCAAAAGACTGTGTGAAATGTTGAGGGAAATATTTTATAAACACTTCCTCATACATGCGCTCCTGACTGTTCTATTGGTTTTCAAATCAACTTTCTTTCATTGTCTATCATCCAAAGGCATTATCCTAGTCATATTAGCAAACCATGATAATTGTTGCATCTTTAGATCTCTCCTCTGTACATTTCTAATGCATTTATTCCATCTCTGTCCATGAAACCGGTGTGGTGCACATTTTTGGAACATTCCCACATAGGGCCTACCTCCCTGTGCACATTGCTGTGCTTAAAATGTGAAGAAATAGTTTATCAACATGTTTAGCTAAACATTATGATCTGTTTGTCACGGCTGTCTTCGTCCTCCTCATCTGACGAGGAGAAGCAAGAAGGATCGGAGGACCAATACGCAGCGTGGTAAGTGTTCGTCATTTTAATGGAAAAACTGAACACTACAAAACAACAAAGTGACAACCGTGAAGCTAATGAACAATCGTGCTGACACAAACACTACACATAGACAATCACCCACAACCCACAATGACAAAACAGGCTACCTAAATATGGTTCCCAATGAGAGACAACGACTAACACCTGCCTCTGATTGAGAACCATATCAGGCCAAACACAGAAACAGACAAACTAGACATAAAACATAGAATGCCCACTCAGATCACACCCTGACCAAACAAAACATATAAACATACAAAGCAAACTATGGTCAGGGCGTGACAGTACCCCCCCCCCAAGGTGCGGACCCCGCCTGCAAAACCTGAACCTATAGGGGAGGGTCTGGGTGGGCATTTGTCCGCGGTGGGAGCTCTGGCGCTGGACGTGGACCTCACTCCACCATAGTCTTAGTCCACTATATTGGCGTCCTTTGAGCGGCGACCCTCTTGAAGGGCCCCACTGGACTGAGGGGCAGCTCCGGACTGAGGGGCAGCTCCGGACTGAGGGTCAGCTCCGGACTGAGGGGCAGCTCAGGACTGAGGGGCAGCTCAGGACTGACGGGCAGCTCCGAACTGACGGACAGCTCCGGACTGACGGGCAGCTCCGGACTGACGGGCAGCTCCGGATTGGCGGACGGCTCTGGCAGCTCCTGACTGGCGGGCGGCTCTGGCAGCTCCTGACTGGCGGGAGGCTCTGACGGCTCAGGACAGACGGGCGGCCCTGGCGGCTCCTGACTGGCGGGCAGCTCAGGCGGCGCTGGACAGACGGGCAGCTCAGGCGGCGCTGGAGAGACAGGCAGCTCAGGCGGCGCTGGACAGACGGGCAGCTCAGACGGTGCTGGACAGACGGGCGCACCTGTAGGGAGGAGACGGAGAGACAGCCTGGTGCGTGGGGCTGCCACAGGACCCACCAGGCTGGGGAGACCTCCAGGAGGCTTGGTGTTAGAAGGAGGCACCTGAAGGACCGGGCTGTGGGGGTACACTGGAGCTCTGGTGTGCAGCCTTGGCACCACTCCCCCAGGCTGGATTACTACTCTAGCCCGGACCCTCCAGAGTGCAGGCACAGGTTGAACCGGGCTGTGGGTAAGCACTGGAGATCTAGTGCCTACTACGCATACCGGCGACCAGACAGGCACCGTACGCCCTGGCTGGATGCCCACACTCGCATGACACTTTCGGGGGGGCTGCCCTGTAGCGCACCGGGTTATGGGCACGTACTGGCGACACCGTGCGCTTAACCGCATAACACGGTGCCTGACCAGTAACGCGCTGCTTATAATAAGCACGAGGAGTGAGCTCAGGTCTGCTACCTGGCTTAGCCACACTCCCTGTGTGCCCCACCCCAAAACATTTTGGGGGCTGCCTCTCGTACCTGTCACGCTACCGTGCTGCCTCCTCATATCGCCGCCGCTCAGCTTTCGCTGCCTCCAGCTCTGCTTTGGGGAGGCGATATTCCCCAGCCTGTGCCCAGGGTCCTTCTCCGTTTTAAATCTCCTCCCATGTCCAGGAGTCCTGAGATTTCGGCTGCTGCTGCTGCTGCCCGTTACTACGCTGCTTGGTCCTTTTTTGGTGGGTGGTTCTGTAACGGTTGTCGTCGGGAGAAAGAGAGGACCAAGGTGCAGCGTGGTAAGTGTTCATCTTATTTAATTAAAGTGAACACTTCAAAACACAAAACAACAAAGTGAAAACCGAAACAGTTCTATCTGGTGCAGACACACAAAGACTGAAAACAACCACCCACAAAACCCAACAGAAAACAGGATACCTAAATATGGTTCCCAATCAGGGACAACGATTGACTGCTGCCTCTGATTGAGAACAATATCAGGCCAAACACAGAAATAGAAAATCATAGAAAAACTAACATAGACAACCCACCCAACTCACGCCCTGACCATACTAAAACAAAAGACAAAACAAAGGAACTAAGGTCAGAACGTGACACTGTTCAATGGGCCTTATTCATTGCTATGCCGTAGACCTCCACTACACTACTTTGATACGCATCAGTTGGTATTATGCAGTGAGTATATGAAATGCCCATTGAAATAAAAGTGGGTATACAGCGTACAGCATTGTGTGTTTGTGTGAGTGATTTTTTTTGCCTTAATACTCTGTGTGTATGTGTCTCAAATGTTTTTTGTGTTAGCTAATGTCTATGAGCTTGTTTTGTTGTGTGTTTCTATATTGGCTAGGGTTAGTGTTGGTGTCCTTACAGAGAATATAGTGATGCTGAATGTGAGAGGACAGCTACAGGGAGCTGTCCGATGTAGTCGGTAACAGGAACACACAGGCCTGTCCGTTGTTCACGGATGACAGTGCTGAATCAGCAGGGAGGCAGAAGGAGCCGTCCAAAGGCCCTAGTGCTGAATCTCTCTAAGGCTCTAATGGAGCTGTCCATTGAGGGTGGTGCTGAACTGTAGGCTGTATAGGAAATTAATTCATTTGTGCAGCTGACTTTGGGCTCAAAAGTCTCAAAACACATGTTCTTGTGGACTACTGAAATAACTATTATTTTTTTTAACTATGGATTAGAATTTTCAAAACTGGGATTGCTAACTGTTATTAGCTTACAGTTGCCGGCATTTAAGTCCATGGCTGGTGTGCCATGATCCATTATTGGGTATCAATTCCAACTACAAGTTAAGAGGCTTTGAACTAGTATCAACATCGACTCTCCTCTCTGGCACGACGTCTAAGAGTCTAGCTGCTATGATCTAGCTGCTTGGGTGCTTGGCTGGAGTTTTGTCCTCACCAAGAAACCAAGACTGTCTTCGCCAATCCTTAATTAAATGAATAACATGACATGGGGAAAGTTCTCTTTAGCTCCCAAGGCCTCTCATGTCTTCCTGAATGCAGATGTGACCCATTAGAAGGGATTGACGGCCTTATCCCCAATTCCCTCTGAGACTGGGCTTGACTGGGCTTGGGAGAGGCATGCGCAGAGTTAGTGTGGGTGTTTATCTTTCCTCCCGGGGAAGAGGGAGAACAAAAAAGAGAGAGAGAGGGGGAAGAAGGGATGGCTTGTGTTGAGGGTGAGCAAATTTGGATTTGCTGCTTCGCTGCTAGGCTCAGCCTGGCTCCAGAAGCAAATGACTGTCTAACTTGCTCAGTGTTGCAGGTAATTTTTTTCATTCACTGGGTTTGGGCTGATCTGAAAGTGGCTGGAGGCTAATCAATCCAGCTTAAGATCAAAAGAGACCCACAACAGGTCGGGTTTGTGTGTACGTGTGTGTCTGTGTGTGTGCACGTGGTTGTGTGTGTCCGTGCGCGAGTCAGAGGGAGATCAAAGAAAGAGCTAAATAAATAGGGGTCCTTTTAGGTAAAGAGAAGTTCAAGACACTGAGCCCCAAGGGATTGTGGTCAGTAGTAGTGCATCATGGGAAATAGCCTCGGGGCAAACGCTGGAGCATGTGGCCAAGAGAGAATGTACATGTGAAGCAGCATTACTGAACCTTCTGGACTCCTCAGAGCTGCTGGGCTGTTGGCAGTGGTGGTCTGCTCTCCCTAGTGGTTGACTTCACCCACCTGGCAGCCCTTACAGCGTGAAGAAATCATATGCACACACAGTGTGGAGCAGAAGGTTCGACATGCAATGAAATATTAATGAAGTTGCAGCCAGTTCTCGAATAGCCATCCTTTACTATTTCTTGGCAGGCCATTATTGTGTCGCTCTGGTAGCTGCAGGCAAGGAAATGGTTAAAGGGCAATTGCACCACTTTTTAAACTAATTTTCATTATCTCCAGCAGAATACAAGTGTCTACGTATGTGTCACGTTCCTGACCTATTTCTGTTAGTTTGTTATGTGTGTTAGTTGGTCAGGACGTGAGGTTGGGTGGGCATTCTATGTTTTCTGTTTCTGTGTTGGTTTTGGGTTGCCTGGTATGGCTCTTAATTAGAGGCAGGTGTTTGGCGTTCCTCTAATTAAGAGTCATATTTAGGTAGGCGTTGTCACAGTGTTCGTTGTGGGTGATTGTCTCCTGTGTCGTCCATGTCTGTACCATACGGGACTGTTTGGCTGTTCGTTCGTTTGATGTAGTCTGTTCCTGTCCGTGAGTTCAACGTATAGTTGTGAAAGTTCATGTTCAGGTTTCGTCTACGTCGTTTTCTTATTTTGTTAGTTTTGTAAGTGTTTTGTTTTCGTTTTGCCGTCGTATTCAATAAAAGAGATGGCTTATTTTCCTACTGCTGCGTATTGGTCCACTGATCCTTCTCTCCTCTCCTCGTCCGAGGAAGAGGAGGACAACAGCCCTTACAGTATGTGAAAACTGCAGTTTTTGACTTTTTGTTGAAAAAAGTTTCACTGTTTAAATATTTGAAAAACAGTGATTTTCAAACACTATGAGATTCGAGGTGACGTGGGGAGCAGAAAAATACCTCCCTCTGGCTAGAAACTACCCTGTGATGTCACAAAGAAGCATTTTTTATGACCTTTCTTCTTATCTTTTTGACCACAGATCATAGAAACACGTTTTCACATACACCACATTACCAAAAGTATTTGGACAGCTGCGGGTCAAACATCTCATTGCAAAATCATGGGCATTAAGATGGCGTTGGTCCCCCCGTTACTGCTATAACAGCCTCCACTCTTCTGGAAAGGCTTTCCACTAGATGTTGGAACATAGCTGCGGGGACTTGCTTCCATTCAGCCACTAGAGCATTAGTGAGGTTGGGCACTGATGTTAGGCGATTAGGCCTGGCTCGCTGTCGGCGTTCCAATTCACCACAAAGGTGTTCGATGGGGTTGAGGTCAGGGCTCTGTGCAGGCCAGTCAAGATCTTCGACACCAATCTCGACAAACCATTTCTGCATGGACCTCGCTTTTTGCACGGGGGCATTGTCTTGCTGAAACAGGAAAGGGCCTTTCCCAGACTTTTACCACAAAGTTGGAAGCACAGAATCATTTAGAATGTCATTGTATGCTGTAGCGTTAAGATTTCCCTTCACTGGAGCTAAAGGCCCTAGCCCGAATCATGAAAACAGCTCCAGATCATTATTCCTTCTCCACCTAACTTTGCAGCTGGCACTATGCATTGGGACAGGTAGCGTTCTCCTTGCATCTGACGAACCCAGATTCATCCGTTGGACTGCCAGATGGTGAAGCGTGATTCATCACTAAAGAGAACACGTTCCATTGCTCCAGAGTCCAATAGCGGTGAGCTTTACACCAATTCCCGACGAACAGCTATTGTGCTGACGTTGCTTCCAGATGCAGTTTGGAACTTGGTAGTGAATGTTGCAACCAAGGACAGACAATTTTTACGCGTTACGTGCTTCAGCACTTGGTGGTCCCATTCTGTGAGCTTGTGTGGCCTACCACTTCGCGACTGAGCCGGTGTTACTCCTAGATGTTTCCACTTCACAATTACAGCACTTACAGTTGACCAGGGTAGCTCTAGCAGGACATAAATTTGACAAACTGATTTGTTGGAAGGGCGGCATCCTATGACAGTGACACGTTGAAAGTCACTGAACTCTTCAGTAAGGCCATTCTACTGCCAATGTTTGTCTATGGAGATTGCATGGCTGTGTGCTCAATTTTAAACACCTGTCAGCAACGAGCGTGGTTGTAATTTGAAGGGGTTCACATACTTTTGTATATATAGTGTATGTAGACACGGTATGGTGCTGGAGATAATGAATATGAGGTTGAAAAGTGTCAGGAGTTGCCCTTTAACAACCACACATATCCCCTCAGTGCTGACATGGATGGGGCTGCCTCTACATCTTATTCTGCTTTCACCGGTCACATGATATGTCTCTCCTGTGGATTTAACTCCATTAACACATAAACGTCTAAGCCCTGTCTAAGCTGGGGGGTGATATGGAACTGTTTTAAGAAGGTCATACCAAGGATCATTTTGCTCTTTGATTTAGAATTTTAAGACCCCTTGAATTATCCCAAAAATATATACTTTTTGGGGGATGAAAATGTTTGTGGGCCTCACTGCTATTAGCCCATACAAACACATTGAATAACCGATTCACAACATGGACCTACAGATTGTCCCCCCAAAAAATCTAAAGGAAGTTTGTTCTGATGTGTCTGTCCTATATCTGAGAGACATAAGAAAGATCAGAAACATTTGTTATTTTTTCCCAACGCAAATAAACAGATATCTCTAGCTTAAACTGACAGATTTTTATGGGGATTTATTAATTATGCTAATTAGATTCCCACGGGGGCGCGGACATCGACTCTAGGGGGTTAAAACCCTAAACTTTATCCTAATGAGATTCCTCTGAGGAAAAATGTTAGTCAGAACCAAAGAAAATTTGATGGATCAATTCTAAATAAGACAAACAACCTGATTGCTTTAGTAGGAGGTGCTTTGGTTACGGCTGTTAGTTTGTCATGTATCGATGTATAGGAAACATAGGTAACGTCAAAGTGTAAGGATCAAAGGTTAGATTAATGTGGGCTCACAGGATTTATAAGTCCAGCATGAGTCAGGTCAGAGTATTTCATGCCATCGCAGAGAGACAGGCTGAAGGGAGATTCTGTGACAGAGCTGAAGAGACCATAACCACGGTGGCCATCTGAGAGGCCTCTGGAATGTGACTGGTTAAAGTGTCAAAGCACAAGTTAAACCTGAAGAAGTTATCCTGCAGAGAGCGTTAGAGTGAGGCAGAGTTTGGGGGTGATATCATAGTTCCCAGGAGTGCAGAGAGGTTATTTGAGGGCACAGTCATCTCCACAACCAGGTGATGACATCTAGCCCTCAACACCTTAATAAGAACATGTTTTGACACTCATGACACCCTTCCACCTACACCCCTTGTCCCTATACACGCTCATGCATACATGGTCATTCATTATCAACAGCCCTCACTATGTTGTCCGTTCTATTGGCCTCGCTATTGCGTGTGAAGCTGGCAGGTATGTGGAAGCTGTTGTGCCTAACTTGCTCCTAGGCTGACGTAATATTCTATTCTCCAAATCCCTATTGGCCTTGACTTTGCTCTACCTGGGCAGTCCGGTTGGAGTTGGAGTGGTGCAGTGCTGGGCTTCTATCTAGGTCAGATACTGTATGTGTTGCTGTTCGCCGCAAGTCCCTCAGCCCCCCTGCTAGCCAGTGCACCAGGCCTGCTTTCTAAGATGCTAATGTCTGGCTATGAAACTTTAAATACCCTGACTGGTTCAATAATTTAACAAGGCAACAGTTAACATGTCGTCCCCCACAATTATGCACCCCCCTTGCCTTGGGCCAACTGAGATAATGCGTGACTAGCAAATTTCAGTTAATTACTGTAGCTCCTGCCTTGGGCCAATCAATGTAATTTTGCAAATGCTGGATCTCTATGGCAAGATGCATCTGTACCCAAGATTTTTCAAAATATGTCCAGTGCTGTCTGAGATATCGCTTGTGACTAACGTACAAACTAATGGACGGAGGGAGACAGATCCACAGTCCCTTCCCCGATTTCACCGTGGGGGACAATAATTACCTCTCAGCAGACACTCCTGTGTATAGCACAGTACATTTGTCTTCCAAGGTTTGCAATTGGAAAATACAGCCATTTCGAAGCTGTTAAAGGGCATTATAGGACTTGGTGTGTTCTTGTGTGCCTATTCACCCAAGAGTGTGTGCGCATTTGTGTTTGCCGGAGCCTCACAGTGTTTTTTTGTGCTGATTATCTGAATTGGTCCAGCTAATGACATACACATTAAAGAACCTTTGTATTTCAGCTTGGCTAATGTATTGATATTTGGTGAAGGTCATGAACCGGTGAGAAGAGAAGAAGACAATTTATGTTAAGGGAAGAGAAGATGAACCTAAGGCCTCCCTCCTCTTTCCTCCTCCTAGGAGTTTCCTCCTCCTAGGAGTCCTAGGAGGCCCACGTAGACTATGGTTAGAGTATTTACTGGCCCATAACCCCCTGGTAATGTCCAGCAGGATGTCTGTCGTGCCTCTGTGTCTGGTGTCTTCATACAGAAGGACTATGTTAAGTTTTTCTCTCTGTCTCTTTTTATGACTACACTGAGTTTTTCTTTTATCTCTATTGGGACGAATGGCCCGGGGTTTCCACTTCTAATTACAGATGAGAGAAGCAGAGCTAAAACACCTGCCCTTACCTCTCAGAACGTTATTAATTTCTCTATCTCCTTCTATTTCTAAGCCATTGTTAGGAAATAATGTGGAGAGGACAGTGCAGGGATGTTTTCATCATATTGATTACCTCATGCTTCTGAAGTTGTCAGCAGGTGTTGTTCCTCTCCAATCATCATGCCCTCAAAGCCTTTCTCACCTGATTCAGCTCTCTTGTTGGTTGATCAGCCTTTTACTTCCTGTATTATATTTCCCTGTTTTGAGGGTTGTATAAAAACAACAATTGCTTCAGGTGACATGTTCACAACATCGATAGCTTCCCATGGACAGGTTCTGTGTCAGAAACCTACAAATATACCCTAACTATTGAAGGGGATCTTTGAGTTTTCGACTACAGAAAACTCAGGTTATGCATCATAGATTCTTTCTGACCGTGTTTGTGCTTTTCTGATGTCTGCTTACTTTGCTATTATTTTTGTATCCTCCAAAAAACGTCCTCCCTGTCTCTCAACCTAATAAACAGTGTCGGAGCTAGATCCAAAACGACTTGTTCCTCTTGCTCCTTCTATTTACCAGAACTATCCATCCCTTCCCACTTTATCTCTTTCCTTTTAATTTATCTCTCTTTTGGTCTATCTCTTCTTATTTATGCCAGTCTTTCCCCCTCTCTCTCTCTTCCTCTCTTACCCACTCTCTCTCACACACTCTCTCTTTCCCCCTGCCCTCTCTCTCTCTCTGTATGTCTGTCTGTCTTCTTTCCCATCTCTACCTTGCCTTGTAGCTGCCTTGTAGCTGGGCGTGCTGAATACAGAGCAGGGCGCCTCTCATCTCAGTGCTGATTGGTATGCAAAACATACAGCAATGCAGGGAGAGAGGGATCCACTGTCATTGGGGAGGAAATGGATAGCAGGGATTTGGGGCTTGACTGACACGGTTAACTGTAATAAATGGCCTTAGTGCCACCTGATGAATGAGCAAAGGGCCATAAATACACCGCTCAAACAGATAAACACAGACAGAGCAGGTAGCCCGACAGCACGTCCACAGATACACCCCCGCCCGGTACCCAGCCCAGTCGCCTACAGGAAAGGACCAGACAGACTATCAACATGTACATACACTGAGTGTACAAAACATTAGGAACACCTTCTCTTTCCATGACATAGACTGACCAGGTGAATCCAGGTGAAAGCTACGATCCCAGTGTCACTTGTTAAATCCACTTCAGTCAGTGTAGATGAAGGGGAGGAGACAGGTTAAAGGATTTTTAAGCTTTGAGACAATTGAGACATGGATTGTGTGTGTGCCATTCAGAGGGTGAATGGGCAAGACAAAATACTTAAGTGCCTTTCAATGGGATATGGTAGTAGATGCGAGGCACACCGTTTTGTGTCAAGAACTGCAACGGTGGGTATTTTCACATTCAACAGTTTCCTGTGTGCATCAAGAATGATCCACCAACCAAAGGACATCTAGTCATCTTAACACAACTGTGGGAAGCATTGGTGTCAACATGAGGCATTATCCCTGTGGAACACTTTCGACACCTTGTAGAGTCCATGCCCCGACGAATTGAGGCTGCTCTGAGGGCAAAAGGGGGTGCAACTCAATATTAGGAAGGTTTAGTCACCTTGATTGACAGTTATGGATGGATCATTTATATACTCGTTGAGAAATAATCACTTATTTAGACAAGATGAATGTTACTATTTTGAACAGCTTGATTGTGCCACATGGCAACGTTGAATATTAGATTGGCAAACATGCATGTATCACTTCCAAAAATGCCAATGTAAAGAGATCACAAGGGTTTCAATTACTGGTTACATCACACCCCGGCTTGTACCTGAAGGAGCAGGCAATTATTCACACCTTCTGTGCGTGTGTGTGTTTAGGTGCGTGTTTAGGTGTGTGTGTAGGTGTGTGTGTGTGTTTAGGTGTGTGTGTAGGTGTGTGTGTGTTTAGGTGTGTGTGTATGTGTGTGTGTGTGTGTGTGTGTGTGTGTGTGTGTGTGTGTGTGTGTGTGTGTGTGTGTGTGTGTGTGTGTGTGTGTGTGTGTGTGTGTGTGTGTGTGTGTGTGTGTGTGTGTGTGTGTGTGTGTGTTTGTGTTTGTGTACATAGCATGTGAAGTGTGAAGAGTTCAGGTGGTGACGAATGCGTTGTGCTGCTGCTCCTCTGGGGCCATTACTCAGACACCACCTGGGTCTACTACAGCAAGAGGAGGGCAGGGAGGATGGGGTTGAAGGCCAGGCCAGCTGGGAGGGGGGGTTGTGTGTGCCTGCATGCATGCACTTCTACGTGCTTGTGTGCATGTGCACGTGTCCTGTCCTCTCTCATAGTTCTTCATGTTGGCACTGCCTGGGTGGCAGCAGTAGCAGTGGACTCCCCAGTTACTTGCCCTCCTGCTTCCCGCACGGCACCAGGCACAGCTTAGCTAACTAACCCATCATTTGACATCATCCCAGCATGGCATGCTAACCCAGCCCGGTACTAACTGGACATTGCGCTAACAAGCTCCCAAATTATAGCAGTCACTGCTGTGACTCTACAGGCCAAGACCCAGGTGCTCAGCAGTGTAAGATATGTTAATAGTCAAACAGGCTGATGTTGTTATAGACTCCCATAGTTTTGTAGGCCTTTGCTATTTCATTCTATTATTTCAAATGGGTCCTGAATAATGGATACTTGCAGCGGGCTTTTCCAACAGTGATCTGTTCCACCTACAAGGTGGAAATTCAGATTGCACATCATACAGAGGACAGATGATAATGATGAGATGTTTTTTTATATGATAATTATATGTAATTTCTCCATGGCTACGAGGAGATTTCTGTCCTTGTGATTGGAAGACTGAAGGGTCTACACACAATCTTTGTCAACAACGTCTTCTGAGCGAATATGGATGGTTCACTGGTGTTAGGAGAAAAATGGTGGTGACTCAGCAGAGCTATTTCTGTGCTGGCTCCTCAACAGATGACATCATGGACCATGGACAAAGGAGAGGTAGGGGCGGGGGGGTAGATGAGATAAGAAAAACACCGGTCCTATTACAGGAACAAAACATTAAAGCATTTGAGGAACTCTGTGGACTTTTGTCTCCAGCTGTTGGAAACAAACCACCCATTTTCCTGAACAGCTCCTGGTGTATGAATATGTCTCTGCTACTTGAATTGTGGGACCATTGTTGTTTTAGTGTGGACGAGCTCAAACAAAGCTGAAATACAGTACAGTCTTGCGATAGGCAGGCTCAGTGAAGCTCCAGTGTCTCTACCCTACAGTGGTAGCGTTTTATGGAGCTCCCAAGCTTTTGGTCTAGAATAGCTTGGCATACAAAGTTTCCCTATCTCTGTCTGAGAGTAGCCAACCTTTGCAAAGTCACAGTTATAGTAGCCTAGCTTAGCAAAGTTTTATCTTTGGCCCTAGGTCAAAGCAGGGTTCCTTGGCATTGCTTCCCTCCTCATAACCCCCCAAGATGCTAAGGACATGTACAAGTCCTCCACATCCTCCTATCCCCCTGAAGATCACATCTGTCACCCCCCTCAACACACACACACAAAGACAACACTGTAGAGAGTGTTAATGCAACGATAAGCTTGTGAGAGCTGCAGGTTAAGCAGCTTTTAGACAATACTGAGGAGGTGGCTCGGCAGCCAAGGCGCCGCAGCAACACTATCGCTGTGCCACATGAGTAACCCAGATGTGCTATGCACGTCATATCTGCTCCCTCCATTCCACAAGAGAGTGAGTGAGGGTGGAAGGGAGGAGAGAGGAAAATAGAGAGAGAGAGTCTGTCCACACTGAGGGAGAGTCTGCGTCTGTCCACACAGAGAGTGAGAGTCTGTCCACACTGAGAGGTAGAGTCTGCGTCTGTCCACACAGAGAGGGAGAGTCTGTCCACACTGATAGGGAGAGTCTGCGTCTGTCCACACTGAGAGGGAGAGTCTGTCCACACAGAGAGGGAGAGTCTGCGTCTGTCCACACAGAGAGGGAGAGTCTGCGTCTGTCCACACTGAGAGGGAGAGTCTGCGTCTGTCCACACAGAGAGTGAGAGTCTGTCCACACTGAGAGGGAGAGTCTGCGTCTGTCCACACAGAGAGGGAGAGTCTGTCCACACTGATAGGGAGAGTCTGCGTCTGTCCACACTGAGAGGGAGAGTCTGTCCACACTGAGAGGGAGAGTCTGTCCACACAGAGCGGGAGAGTCTGTCCACACAGAGAGGGAGAGTCTGTCCACACAGAGCGGGAGAGTCTGCGTCTGTCCACACTGAGAGGGAGAGTCTGTCCACACAGAGAGGGAGAGTCTGCGTCTGTCCACACAGAGAGGGAGAGTCTGCGTCTGTCCACACTGAGAGGGAGAGTCTGCGTCTGTCCACACTGAGAGGGAGAGTCTGCATCTGTCCACACAGAGAGGGAGAGTCTGTCCACACTGAGATGGAGCGAGAGGGAGAGTCTGTCCACACAGAGAGAGTGAGAGAGAGAGAGAGAGAGAGAGGGAGAGAGAAAGAGAGACTCTGTCCACACTGAGAGAAAGAGGGAGAGTCTGTCCACACTGAGAGGGAGAGTCTGCATCTGTCCGCACTGAGAGGGAGAGAAAGGGAGAGTCTGTCCACACTGAGGGAGAGTCTGTCCACACTGAGAGAAAGGGAGAGTCTGTCCACACAGAGAGAGAGAGAGAGAGATTGTGAGTTTGTCTGTCCACACTGAGAGACAGTGGGTGTGTGGGGTAGGGAGAATAATTCATGGCTCAGAATCACCTGAATTTGAAATACCTACCTCTTATTGTTCGTTTTTTTGTTTCCAACCATGTCTGTTAGACATTCACCCCATAATTCACCCCTTCACACATTACTTGTTCTGGGCTCTGTGGTGTGTTGGTCTGGTTGGTGGTGCAGCACACTAGCTAACTGTGCTAGCAGTCCAGTAATGATAGCGTTAGCATCAGTCTCTATGGCTTGACAGCCACAGCTGTGTGCATTGGCCTGAGTGGGAGCAACCTGACTCCAGAGTGGGTGGCTATACTAATGCCTGCTTCACTGAATTGTTCTCATCTTGTTTCCCGGTAGGGGTATATACTGTGTGTGTGTGTGTGTGTATCTGTATAAAAATTGCGTATGCATCCTGTGCCACAAAATTCATTGTGCATGAAGGGGCCGCCTGAGAGAATCATTCTCAAAACAAATTCACTTTTAATTCATTTCGATTAGACTTGGACCATGTGTCGTACTTCTGTTCCTTCTGGTTCGGTATGAAATGTGTGCTTGGTTAATATTAATTACTTTTCTGTCTAACAAAGTTATGCTAACTCGGCTTCTTCATGAATATTGGCATGCATCTGTGTGCCCTAACCTCTATGTGCTTATATATGGCTTACTATATATTAATAAGTGTGTTTGTGTGTTAGAAGTATGCAAAGATGTGTCCTGGCATAGAGGGGAGAGGGAACAATGAGAAAGAAAGAGATACTGTCAAGAAATGGGGAAGATGAAGTTGAGCAGAGAGTCACCAGGAGTAGCTGGTGTGATGTTACTGAGAGAGGGTTTTCATTAACACAGAGACCTTATCCATATACCTATTACAGGATTTTACAGCAAAAAAAATTCTCGCAGACATTTCTATAAGCTGGCTTGAATCCTCAGATGGAGAGACACAGAGAGAGAGAATTGTCAAGGCCCACAGTCTTTGGGAAGGAGACATCACTTAAAGAGATATGGGTGACTATAGGCCATTAGTCCCAGATGAGGAACGAGCCAGCCAGGTCTGCCCCTAATGGTTCCTACTGCAAGAAGAAGCCTAACCAATGGCTCTCCGTTATAGATGAAATCAATATTATGTTTATACATCGATCTTGCCCGCTCCAATATTGCCTGTTTGCAGCTAGCTGGCGCCTCTGCTGTCGGAACGCCAAAAAACGGACCCGTCAAACTCGACCCGTTCGTCAAGAGCTGATATGCTGACCATTCTGTAATCTCTTTGGAGTGTGTCTTCACTTGAACAAATAGCACAGCAATGAAAACCTGTCAGTTTATTTTGCTTCACAAACTGGGGCTGTCATGCCAAATAATGTACCCCAGACAAAAATTTGGGACAGGCCCTGAACTGTTTATAGAAAATGTCTTTCTCTACTGAGAGAGAAAACTAGTGAGACAGAGAGCTACAGAGAGGGATAGGGAGAAACACCCACTCAATGTGATCCAATGTGATGAATTTAATCAGACATGCTAGCAAGCAACACAAAACATCCCTTATGTCTCTCCCCATCTGATATCTCAATCTTTCCATCTCGCTTTCCTTGCATTAAGAACAACATTCAAAGTTAAGTAATGAATCCACACCTGTGAAGGAACATGAGCTCTATGTACTGCTGTGGTAAAGCAACCCTATATGATCAAATCAGGTAGGAGGTGATCAGAACAGAGGGGCCTGCAAGCTAACAGCACAGCTCCAAATGTCATCCTGACTGTCGTGTCAGTGCTTTTTGTGAATGATTCTGTAGTTGCCACGGTAATTTAGCAGACAAAGAGACCTTCCTCCTCCTCCATTGGTGTCTATGGCAACTGCTTAGCCTTCACAGCTGTCCTCACACCTTAAAGTTATTTTCAGAGTTCTGGTTAATCACAGCAAATTAAAAATCATGTTTTTCTCATTTTGTCATCCATTTCAGTTGACAAGGGTGTGTTGTGCACCTACATTGTACACTGTCAGTCCAAGGCAATGTACGCACATCCAGTCACTTTCAAAGGTGGAGAATAACTTGCTCCCAAAGTTAGAAACATTAATTGTTAGCAGCAGTCACATCTGCACTTGTGAACACCCGTACACCCACCCAAGCCCCCCAATAACATAAAAAACACCCACAAGACATTTCTCTATGCTTTTGTACCCAAGTTCTTGACCTTCAGTTCCTCACTGTGCTGCTTAGACTCAAGACTCCTTTGACACAAACACGCTGCAGACATCCTTACATATCTTAGTAAACAGAGTTAAATCAGAGTTGACAGTTGAAATAAAACACCCACTAGTCTGAAATAGGATCTGAATTGATTGACCTTACCAAATTGAGAGATAAGATTGGCACCTTCCCTTTTAGTACAAATGACTTATTTAAGAATATCTTTAGAAATCTTAATTGTAGCGCTGCCTTTTGTTTGAGAGCGGTGAGCCGGAAACTTTTGGCTTCGGCTGTGTTTTCCTCCAGATTCAATTAAATCCAAAATACTTGATTTATCCCGCAGGGGGCAATTATGTAGGCAGGAGTGGAGATACGTAAAAACAACATACAAGAACATACAACACAATTACAACTGCACAGCACCAATAGTTATGAAAGCATGACAAGTAATGATTAAAGTCTGGTTCCTAGAGGAGAGGATTGTTAAAACAGATGCATGAATATGAATATTACATATAAAGTGACAAAGTACCCATCCAGATGTAGTGGATCGCTCCACGAGATGGGTGCTCTGTGCGTCCCTTTGATATTTTAAGTAGAAATTGTGCACCAACATTGATTTTTAAAAGCCTGTGTCACGTTCCTGACCTGTTTTTCCTTTTTCTTGTATTCATTTAGTTGGTCAGGGCGTGAGTTGGGGTGGGTTGTCTATGTGTTATTTTCTATGTTGGGGTTTTGTGTTCGGCCTGGTATGAATCTCAATCAGAGGCAGCTGTCAATCGTTGTCCCTGATTGAGAATCATACTAAGGCAGCCGGGGTTTCACGTGTGTTTTGTGGGTGTTTGTATCTCGTGTCAGTGTTCCGCCACACAGGAATGTCACGGTAGTTATTTGTATCGCATATTGTTTTTTAAATATTTTTTATTTAACTAGGCAAGTCAGTTAAGAACAAATTCCTATTTACGACGGCCTACCCCGGCCAAACACGGACGACGCTGGGACAATTATGCGCCACCCTATGGGACTCCCAATCACGGCCGGTTCTGATACAGCCTGGAATCGAACCAGGGTCTGTAGTGACGCCTCTAGCACAAAGATGCAATGCCTTAGACCGCTGCCCCACTCTGCCTTCGCTGCCTCCAACTCCGCCTTGGGACGGCGATATTCCCCTGGCTGATCCCAGGGTCCTTTGCCGTCCAGAATATCTTCCCAAGTCCAGGAGTCCTGGGTTTTTTTCCGCTGCTGTTGCTGCCCTTTACCACTCCGCTTGATCCTTTGGTGGTGGGTGTTTCTGTTACGGCTGTCGTAATCCTCCTCCTCGGACGAGGAGAGGCGAGACGGATCAGACCAATACGCAGAATGGCTAGTTTCCATAGTGATTTAATAATTAACAAAACCAATATGCGATACAAATACAGTGGGGCAAAAAAGTATTTAGTCAGCCACCAATTGTGCAAGTTCTCCCACTTAAAAATATGAGAGAGGCCTGTAATTTTCATCATAGGTACACTTATGACAGATAGGTACAACTATGACAGACAAAATTAGGGGAAAAAATCCAGAAAATCACATTGTAGGATTTTTTATGAATTTATTAGCAAATTATGGTGGAAAATAAGTATTTGGTCACCTACAAACAAGCAAGATTTCTGGCTCTCACAGACCTGTAACTTCTTCTTTAAGAGGCTCCTCTGTCCTCCACTCGTTACCTGTATTAATGGCACCTGTTTGAACTTGTTTTCAGTATAAAAGACACCTGTCCACAACCTCAAACAGTCACACTCCAAACTCCACTATGGCCAAGACCAAAGAGCTGTCATAGGACACCAGAATCAAATTTGTAGACCTGCACCAGGCTGGGAAGACTGAATCTACAATAGGTAGGCAGCTTGGTTTGAAGAAATCAACTGTGGGAGCAATTATTAGGAAGTGGAAGACATACAAGACCACTGATAATCTCCCTCGATCTGGGGCTCCACGCAAGATTTCACCCCGTGGGGTCAAAATGATCACAAGAACGGTGAGCAAAAATCCCAGAACCACACAGGGGGACCTAGTGAATGACCTGCAGAGAGCTGGGACCAAAGTAACAAAGCCTACCATCAGTAACACACTACGCCGCCAGGGACTCAAATCCTGCAGTGCCAGACGTGTCCCCCTGCTTAAGCCAGTACATGTCCAGGCCCGTCTGAAGTTTGCTAGAGAGCTTTTGGATGATCCAGAAGAAGGTTGGGAGAATGTCATATGGTCAGATGAAACCAAAATATAACTTTTTGGTAAAAACTCAACTCGTTGTTTTTGGAGGACAAAGAACACCATACCTACTGTGAAGCATGGGGTTGGAAACATCATGCTTTGGGGCTGTTTTTCTGCAAAGGGACCAGGACGACTGATCTGTGTAACGGACAGAATGAATGCGGCCATGTATCGTGAGATTTTGAGTGAAAACCTCCTTCCATCAGCAAGGGCATTGAAGATGAAACGTGGCTGGGTCTTTCAGCATGACAATGATCCCAAACACACCACCCGGGCAACGAAGGAGTGGCTTCGTAAGAAGCATTTCAAGGTCCTGGAGTGGCCTAACCAGTCTTCAGATCTCAACCCCATAGAAAATCTTTGGAGGGAGTTGAAAGTCCGTGTTGCCCAGCAACAGCCCCAAAACATCACTGCTCTAGAGGAGATCTGCATGGAGGAATGGGCCAAAATACCAGCAACAGTGTGTGAAAACCTTGTGAAGACTTACAGAAAACGTTTGACCTCTGTCATTGCCAGCAAAGGGTATATAACAAAGTATTGAGATAAACTTTTGTTATTGACCAAATACTTATTTTCCACCATTTTTTCTGTCATAGTTGAAGTGTACCTATGATGAAAATTACAGGCCTCTCATCTTTTTAAGTGGGAGAACTTGCACAATTGGTGGCTGACTAAATACTTTTTTGCCCCACTGTAACTACCGTGACAGTCCTGTGTGGCGGAACACTGACACGAGATACAAACACCCACAAAACACACGTGAAACCCCGGCTGCCTTAGTATGATTCTCAATCAGGGACAACGATTGACAGCTGCCTCTGATTGAGAATCATACCAGGCCGAACACAAAACCCCAACATAGAAAATAACACATAGACAACCCACCCCAACTCACGCCCTGACCAACTAAATGAATACAAGAAAAAGGAAAAACAGGCCAGGAACATGACAGCCTGTTATATTAAATTAAGTGCCATTTAATATAGACCACATGGAGAGTTCAAAACATTTTTAATTTGAATAAAAACTTGTCCCTCTGTATCACGCTCGCTATCCTCAAACTCCCTGTCATAAATCGACCAATGCGCAGCGTGCATGTAGTTCCACATCTTTTAATGAAAGTGAAACCGAAACAAACAAAAAACAAACAGGTAAACAGTAAAGAACGTGACGCAACCGAGGTGCACATAAACACACACGGAAAAGAATTACCCACAAAACACAGGTGGGAAAAGGCTACCTAAGTATGGTTCTCAATCAGAGACAACGATAGACAGCTGCCTCTGATTAAGAACGACACCCGGCCAAACACATAGAAATAGAAAATCATAGAACATAGAACATAGACTTCCCACCCAAATCACACCCTGACCAAACCAAAATAGACATAAAACACTCTCTACGGTCAGGGCGTGACACTCTGTCAACCCTGTGTCACATCTAAGAATATTTTAACCCACTTAACACCAACATTTATCCAAGTTTTTGCCATCATTGTAAAGCCCTAGTTATTTTGTTGCTTTTATTTATGTCTGTCTGTCATTCAAAGGTCAACCCTGTGACTGAATTCTCATTTTAATATGGTAAAAATGAAAGCACAAGCTACAGCTAGCTAGCACTGCAGTGTATAAAATGTGGTCAGTAGTTGTCTCAAAGAGAGAGAAAGACAATAGGTGAACAGTTTTGAGGGAGAAGGAGATAGAGAAATGTCATATTTTTTTCACTTTCAGTTTCTCTTACTTAGCTAGCAAATGCAGCTGGCTAGTTCAGTTACTAAAACACCTCAAACAGATGGATGCTACGTTAGCTAGCTGGCTATGACTAGTCAACACAACACTGGAACTCTTCAAGGTAAATCAAGGTAAGCTCTTGTTTTTATTAAATTATTGCCACTGGGGCATGCCGGTGTAAGTGCTTACTGATTGTACACTGTAAAGTTACTGCATGATTGTAGTGGGTTTACTAACGCATTAGTTCTATTAGCTATGTTGACTATGACGTTACTTTAGCTAATATGGGGACAACGATGTAGGCTGTGTGCAATGGTTATGACATGGTTTGGCTTGGAAAGGTTTTTTAGCCTGGTCACATACAGCTGATGTGTTGTTCATTGAAGTCCACAAACAAAGGAAAAGGTGAGCGGAGTAGAGTGCCCTGAGGCGAGAAGGAATACAAAGTGGCTACTATGAAAGTGAACTGTGTTTATGCGTGATCAGGGGTGTATTCATTCTGCCGATTGTGTTGAAAAATGTTTCTTAAACGGAAGCAAACGAAACAGTGATAAAAATACCTGAATTTGTCCAATAGAAACTCTCCTTTGCAACTGTTGGACTAATGATTACACCCTAGATAACCTAGATGCAGGCAAGAGTGTGAAAGGCAGTATTGAATGTGTCACTGTCAGTTCATGTGTCACTGTCTGTCATCTCAAATTTTCTCTCAACCTACGTTGTAAACTTTTATTCATAGGCTAGATTGTAGCAAACTCCTGAAGAGTACACGGAAAAGGATTTTTTTTTAAATCTGAAACTACTGACCGCCACTGATTCTGGTCACATCTAGCTTAGAAACAAATCATTCCAATTGTAGAGATGGGAGAGCTAGACCAAGAGGAGACTACTTCTTCCCACATTTTAATATACTGATTGCATTAGCAATTATCTCTAATAACGAAATATAAATGTTAAATCAATGTTGGAACACCAATACAAATGTAAAGCCTATTTCAACAGTGGAAGAAAGACCTATGGACAAACTCCGGAAACTGAAATGTATTGGATGACCTGAGACTTTATGACATGCCCATCTCTATTTTGGTCTTGACTCTTTGCCTGTGCCAGCAGGCAAAAGCCATTTTATGAGCACTAAATGGTAGTGTGTTACCCGTTCACCCCTGTGAATAAAAGAGGAGGGATGCTTGTCTCCCTGCAACAGACCATTACTCCTCCATTGTTTGCCAAAGCTCAATGTTGTAAATAATATACAATGGCTTAATGTACTTCCAGCGTGTCTGACACAAGGTCATGCCCACCAATGGGAGTAGTCCTCTCAGTGTGAGAAGCCAATGAGGTGGGAGTAAGAGAGCTGTATCATTGTGGTTTCAAAGCGAGAGTGTAGCTTGAGGTTACCGCACTACAATGCATACACTTTTTGAATGTATAGTCCTGGCTATAGCCTGGTCTGATATTGATGCACCTTCCACATTTCAATGGGATATTAATACATTTGTAGATGAGATCTTGCCCGCTCCAAGATTGCCTGTTTGCAGCTAGTCTGGCACGCCTGGCACGCTCAGCGGCTGGCACGCCAAAAAAAATGACCTGTCAACCTCAACCCTTTCGTAAGGGGCTGATATGCTGACCATTCCGTAATCCCGTTGGAGTGTGTCGCCACTTGAACAAATCTCTCTTTCCATTTACATTCGATCTTGATATGACCACTATAGGTGAAAATGGAAGGCTTTACTGGTGGAGATTGCCGGACCTAGCTACTCCATACGGTTTGATAATGACTGTCGGCTGTCGTCCTAATGTAGTGTGGAGTGGTCTGCATGATGCCCCTAGAGAGTAGGATTAGGGCACAAAGGTCCAGCCCTTTATCCTGGAAAGCAGTACTCCAGAGGCAGATTAGCAGTCTTGCCTCTCCGCTTACACTTATATTTCTTTCCAGAGCAACACCACTCCCCTCTGCGTTTTTCCTTGCAGATAACGAAAAGCAATTATTACGAGACTGGGCATAGTGTATTTGTTTTAATGATGGTAAATGTGCTAGGTGCTCTCAAAATGATGGCCTTTGTGTAGAACATTGTTGTTGTCAGGATATTTTCTTCTTAACCTCTGTGATTTTTTTCACAAGATGCAGACAGAGTCCCATGCTTACTAATATTATTTAAATTGCTACTTTCCATTAATTTTTCACTTGTACACAATTGAGTCTGATGCTGATGTCAGTTAGCACTCATCTTGTGTTCATTACTGAGGAACCACAAACTTCGCCCACTTGCCAGTTTGTCCTTTTCCATAAGGCTTTTTCCTGGTCTAAGGTAACTGTGATCTCCACAACCAACAGGCTGTCCTTCCACATGGCCTAGCTAGATCATCTACAACAGTATGTAGGCCAGAGACACTTGATGGATTAATTCAACCTTTTAATCACTTCACCTCCCACTGATATCCAAGCACCAGGATGACAGACATAGCCACACGTTATACAGCCACAATATACAGCCACATTATACAGCCACATTATACAGCAATATTATACAGCCACAATATATAGCCACATTATAAAGCCACATTATACAGCAATATTATACAGCCACATTATACAGCAATATTATACAGCAATATTATACAGCAATATTATACCAATATTATAAAGCCACATTATACAGCAATATTATACAGCAATATTATACAGCAATATTATACAGCCACATTATACAGCTATTTTATACATCCACATTGTACAGATATTTTATACATCCACATTATACAGCTATTTTATACATCCACATTGTACAGATATTTTATACATCCACATTATACAGCTATTTTATACATCCACATTGTACAGATATTTTATACATCCACATTATACAGATATTTATACATCCACATTGTACAGATATTTATACATCCACATTGTACAGATATTTATACATCCACATTGTACAGATATTTATACATCCACATTATACAATGACAAAGAAGGGAAGGAGGCAGAAGCGGCACATTCTTAGCAGCATGAAAGCAGCTTTTTGATGGGCGTTGTTGATACTCAGCATGTCACTCGCTAACATACAGACATGAACACGTTGCTGAAATTAAACAGTATCAGAACAAACTGTGTGAGAAATCCATTTTGCAAGGCAAATGATGTGTCTATTGGGAGCCTACCGAGGCACAGACGCATAATGTAGCCAAATTATCTCTGGTATTTTCTTTTTAATGCACGTTCAATTTTTAAACGCGTTTTATTCATCTCATGCATATTAATGCTACAGCATGTGAAATCACTGAAGTGGTTGGTAAACACACTAAACCAAAGATGCGTATGTTTTTTACCAAACAAGAAGGGTGTGTA
This sequence comes from Salvelinus fontinalis, assembly GCF_029448725.1. Classification (NCBI taxonomy): domain Eukaryota; kingdom Metazoa; phylum Chordata; class Actinopteri; order Salmoniformes; family Salmonidae; genus Salvelinus; species Salvelinus fontinalis. The sequence goes on along the minus strand of NC_074701.1, from coordinate 26,746,393 downwards.
AACTGTCAAATGAGGCACAATGTATGCCCTATGCTACTGGTCCTCTGTATGCCCTATGCTACTGGTCCTCTGTATGTCCTATGCTACTGGTCCTCTGTATACCCTATGCTACTGGTCTTCTGTATGCCCTATGCTACTGGTCCTCTGTATGCCCTATGCTACTGGTCCTCTGTATGCCCTATGCTACTGGTCCTCTGTATGCCCTATGCTACTGGTCCTCTGTATGCCCTATGCTACTGGTCCTCTGTATGCCCTATGCTACTGGTCCTCTGTATGCCCGATGCTACTGGTCCTCTGTATGCCCTATGCTACTGGTCCTCTGTATGCCCTATGCTACTGGTCCTCTGTATGCCCTATGCTACTGGTCTTCTGTATGCCCTATGCTACTGGTCCTCTGTATGCCCTATGCTACTGGTCTTCTGCATGCCCTATGCTACTGGTCCTCTGTATGCCCTATGCTACTGGTCCTCTGTATGCCCTATGCTACTGGTCTTCTGTATGCCCTATGCTACTGGTCCTCTGTATGCCCTATGCTACTGGTCCTCTGTATGCCCTATGCTACTGGTCTTCTGTATGCCCTATGCTACTGGTCCTCTGTATGCCCTATGCTACTGGTCCTCTGTATGCCCTATGCTACTGGTCCTCTGTATGCCCTATGCTACTGGTCCTCTGTATGCCCTATGCTACTGGTCTTCTGTATGCCCTATGCTACTGGTCCTCTGTATGCCCTTTGCTACTGGTCCTCTGTATGCCCTATGCTACTGGTCCTCTGTATGCCCTATGCTACTGGTCTTCTGTATGCCCTATGCTACTGGTCCTCTGTATGCCCTATGCTACTGGTCCTCTGTATGCCCTATGCTACTGGTCCTCTGTATGCCCTATGCTACTGGTCCTCTGTATGCCCTATGCTACTGGTCCTCTGTATTCCCTATGCTACTGGTCATCTGTATGCCCTATGCTACTGGTCCTCTGTATGCCCTATGCTACTGGTCCTCTGTATGCCCTATGCTACTGGTCCTCTGTATGCCCTATGCTACTGGTCTTCTGTATGCCCTATGCTACTGGTCCTCTGTATGCCCTATGCTACTGGTCCTCTGTATGCCCTATGCTACTGGTCCTCTGTATGCCCTATGCTACTGGTCCTCTGTATTCCCTATGCTACTGGTCATCTGTATGCCCTATGCTACTGGTCCTCTGTATGCCCTATGCTACTGGTCCTCTGTATGCCCTATGCTACTGGTCCTCTGTATGCCCTATGCTACTGGAGCTCTGTATGCCCTATGCTACTGGTCCTCTGTATGCCCTATGCTACTGGTCTTCTGTATGCCCTATGCTACTGGTCCTCTGTATGCCCTATGCTACTGGTCCTCTGTATGCCCTATGCTACTGGTCCTCTGTATGCCCTATGCTACTGGTCTTCTGTATGCCCTATGCTACTGGTCCTCTGTATGCCCTATGCTACTGGTCTTCTGTATGCCCTATGCTACTGGTCCTCTGTATGCCCTATGCTACTGGTCTTCTGTATGCCCTATGCTACTGGTCCTCTGTATGCCCTATGCTACTGGTCCTCTGTATGCCCTATGCTACTGGTCCTCTGTATGCCCTATGCTACTGGTCTTCTGTATGCCCTATGCTACTGGTCCTCTGTATGCCCTATGCTACTGGTCCTCTGTATGCCCTATGCTACTGGTCCTCTGTATGCCCTATGCTACTGGTCCTCTGTATGCCCTATGCTACTGGTCCTCTGTATTCCCTATGCTACTGGTCCTCTGTATGCCCTATGCTACTGGTCCTCTGTTAGCCCTATGCTACTGGTACTCGGTATGCCCTATGCTACTGGTCCTCTGTATGCCCTATGCTACTGGTCCTCTGTATGCCCTATGCTACTGGTCCTCTGTATGCCCTATGCTACTGGTCTTCTGTATGCCCTATGCTACTGGTCCTCTGTATGCCCCATGCTACTGGTCATCTGTATGCCCTATGCTACTGGTCCTCTGTATGCCCTATGCTACTGGTCTTCTGTATGCCCTATGCTACTGGTCCTCTGTATGCCCTATGCTACTGGTCCTCTGTATGCCCTATGCTACTGGTCCTCTGTATGCCCTATGCTACTGGTCATCTGTATGCCCTATACTACTGGCCCTCTGTATGCCCTATGCTACTGGTCCTCTGTATGCCCTATGCTACTGGTCCTCTGTATGCCCTATGCTAGTGGTTCTCTGTATGCCCTATGCTACTGGTCTTCTGCATGCCCTATGCTACTGGTCATCTGTATGCCCTATGCTAGTGGTTCTCTGTATGCCCTATGCTACTGGTCCTCTGTATGCCCTATGCTACTGGTCCTCTGTATGCCCTATGCTACTGGTCTTCTGTATGCCCTATGCTACTGGTCATCTGTATGCCCTATGCTACTGGTCCTCTGTATGCCCTATGCTAGTGGTTCTCTGTATGCCCTATGCTACTGGTCTTCTGTATGCCCTATGCTACTGGTCATCTGTATGCCCTATGCTAGTGGTTCTCTGTATGCCCTATGCTACTGGTCCTCTGTATGCCCTATGCTACTGGTCCTCTGTATGCCCTATGCTACTGGTCTTCTGTATGCCCTATGCTACTGGTCATCTGTATGCCCTATGCTACTGGTCCTCTGTATGCCATATGCTAGTGGTTCTCTGTATGCCCTGTGCTAGTAGTCTTCTTTATGCCCAATGCTAGTTGTCCTCTGTATGCCCAATGCTGATGGTCCTCTGTATGCCCTATGCTAGTAGTCCTCTGTATGCCCAATGCTGGTGGTCCTCTGTATGCCCTATGCTAGTAGTCCTCTGTATGCATTAAGAGTTTACTTAAAGTGTAGGGATATACTCCTCTTTCGTGATTTACTGCCATAGGTGGCTCAGTTCAGTTATGGTCTAGCTGTAGTGTTTATATGGGGGATAATAATGTTTTTTAATTGAAATTTAAAGCATACATTTTATACAAAAATGAAGCTGCTCCAAATCTCCCCATACCTCCACACGCACCTAATTTAGATTTATTTTTTAACCTTTATGTAACTAGGCAAGTCAGTTACGAACAATACTTATTTTCAATGACAGCCTAGGAACAGTGGGTTAACTGCATTGTTCAGGGGCAGGATGACAGATTTTTACCTTGTCAGATCGGGGATCTGATCTTGCAACCTTTCGGTTACTAGTCCAACACTCTAACCACTAGGCTACCTGCCTAACCTATTTATCAGAGAGGGAGAAAATAAGTACAAAAAACTTACGTCAACAACAAAAAGAGCAAACAAGACATACAATAGGAACAGATAATACCAACATTCAGGTACTGGTAGGTGAAGGTAGACAGGACAGCACAGACAGGATTTAGAAGGCCAGCCATGTCACGGGTTGAAGCTGTGGGACGTCCATTAACGCTCGTGTTTTCAGCCATTACAGTAATAGAATGTGACCATGTGGAGTGACCACTAATAGTCACATGTCAGCCATTACAGTAATAGAATGTGACCATGTGGAGTGACCACTAATAGTCACATATCAGCCATTACAGTAATAGACTGTGACCATGTGGAGTGACCACTAATAGTCACATGTCAGCCATTACAGTAATAGACTGTGACCATGTGGAGTGACCACTAATAGTCACATGTCAGCCATTACAGTAATAGACTGTGACCATGTGGAGTGACCACTAATAGTCACATGTCAGCCATTACAGTAATAGAATGTGACCATGTGGAGTGACCACTAATAGTCACATGTCAGCCATTACAGTAATAGACTGTGACCATGTGGAGGGACCACTAATAGTCACATGTCAGCCATTACAGTAATAGAATGTGACCATGTGGAGTGACCACTAATAGTCAGATATCAGCCATTACAGTAATAGGGTCAAATACAAAAGGGCTCAACCATTACTGGTCATATGTCAGTCTTAATGGTGTTGAAATGAATTTCTCTCTCTGTGTCAAATCAAATCAAATCAAATGAATTTTATATAGCCCTTCGTAAATCAGCTAATATCTCGAAGTGCTGTACAGAAACCCAGCCTAAAACCCCAAACAGCAAGCAATGCAGGTGTAGAAGCACGGTGGCTAGGAAAAACTCCCTAGAAAGGCCAAAACCTAGAAAGAAACCTAGAGAGGAACCAGGCTATGAGGGGTGACCAGTCCTCTTCTGGCTGTGCCGGGTGGAGATTATAACAGAACATGGCCAAGATGTTCAAATGTTCATAAATGACCAGCATGCTCAAATAATAATAATCACAGAAGTTATCGAGGGTGTAGCAAGTCAGCACCTCAGGAGTAAATGTCAGTTGTCTTTTCATAGCCGATCATTGAGAGTATCTCTACCGCTCCTGTGGTCTCTAGAGAGTTGAAAACAGCAGGTCTGGAACAGGTAGCACATCCGGTGGACAGGTCAGTGTTCCATAGCCGCAGGCAGAACAGTTGAAACTGGAACAGCAGCAAGGCCAGGTGGACTGGGGACAGCAAGGAGTCATCATGCCCGGTAGTCCTGACGCATGGTCCTAGGGCTCAGGTCCTCCGAGAGAGAAAGAAAGAGAGAAGGAAAGAATTAGAGAGAGCATACTTAAATTCACACAGGACACCGGATAAGACAGGAGAAGTACTCCAGATATAACAAACTGACCCTAGCCCCCCGACACATAAACCACTGCAGCATAAATACTGGAGGCTGAGACAGGAGGGGTCAGGAGACACTGTGGCCATCCGATGATACCCCCGGACAGGGCCAAACAGGAAGGATATAAGCCCACACACTTTGCCAAAGCACAGCCCCCGCACCACCAGAGGGATATCTTCAACCACCAACTTACAATCCTGAGACAAGGCCGAGTATAGCCCACAAAGTGTCCTCCAGGAGCCTTGAGAGAAGTTTTTGGACAATTCACAAAATTTTTACAGAAGTGAAGTATTGTCAGAGTTTAACATGTTTACAGTACAACCATGTGGCGATGTGCACCTCAGAGCTACTTGTCACACACTCTGTTGTCACACACTGCCATATCAACATCGATTTCACAGTCTCCTGCAGGTGTTATCGAGCATATGAATGAAAAGCTGCTGTCGATTCAAGTGTTCTCTGTTCTAGTTTCCCTACACACTTTGTTAATATTAAAGACAACAACCATCCCAAAATCTTTTTTTCCGCCTAAGCAGTCTCATAATCTTCCATATCAGATCGTTCCCGTGTCGATTTAAAGTCTGTCTAGCTTGGAGAGCCGGCTGACTATAATAATGTTTTTGCCTGGGGCAGCTCAGACTGCAGGTCAAATACAGTACATTTGGGCTGATTCTGCACTATTGTCAGAAGTACATTTTAGACCTGTTGTCATATAGGATTTCTGTGAATCAGATAAATGTACTTTAACTTAATTTGAGGAGAGCGATTATAAGCAATGATGGAGTGCCATCACTATCTCTGCATTATAAATCACTAAGCCATCACAATAATTTGCAACATCACCATTACACATTTTCATTGAGCTATCGGATTTAAATTAAATTACAATGCGTCTACTTGTACCAATGTACAGCTGAAAAAATGTATCAATGTAAAACAAAGAAAAGTATTTAACACTTTTTTCACAACTTTTTATTCAACACTAGCACTCAAAGAAAGGAGGGAATACATTTTCTTAACTGTATGTCCTCTGGGATTGGAGTAGCCCTGTTTCTGCCTGTGGTGGTCGTGGCTTCTCAGTGTGGAGCATTTCTTTCCGCTAATTACAGTATGTCTCCCTTGGCTGTGGTGTCAGCCCCCTTAGCCCAGTGTAGTCTAGTTAGAGGTAATGTTAATGGCTGAGTTGGCTCTGACAGAGCCGTGGGCATCCAACAAGGTCCATGCTGAGCTGCCCCCTCTTTTGATTCTCATCAGATGGCTAGGCGAGCCCATAGTAGTTCTGAGGAAGTCATGAAGCTGTAATATCATAGTGGTAATGCTGAGCGATTAACCAACATTTTGTTGTTGTTTTTTTGGTTGTTAAACAACTAATTGACCGAAGTTGGTTCAAATATTTAAATTCATTAATTTTCTTTTTTTTTTGTGAGCCCAACTCACCGTTTCTCTAGAGAGAAATCAAATCATTCATGAGAGAAATGAAGTCGGAACTATGTGGGACTCTGGGCTGAATGGAGTTGTAGTTTTCATTGAGCAAATTTTCAACCTAGTTTAGCACAGAAATGTGGTGATTAACTACAATGACCATGATACATTGCACCAGTTTTTTCCAGCTCATACATACACGGATCTCTGGACGGATACACTTTTACGCCAGCTATGTTAGGTTAGATACGCACAGACCGCATAGGCCTTAGGTTAGATACGCACAGACCGCATAGGCCGCATGAGAGAGGAATGTACACAACACAATGAGGAGAGGGACAGCGACAGTTCTGAAGATGGCGCCGACAGAGATGGTCGCCTCGCTTCAAGTCCTGAGGAAACTATGCAGTATTTTGTTTTTTTAATGTATTATTTTTTACATTGTTACCCCAGGAAATCTTAAGTCTTATTACATACAGCCGGGAAGAACTATTGGATATAAGAGCGACGTCAACTTACCTACATTACGACCAGGAATACGACTTTCCCAAAGAGGATCCTCTGTTTGAACCATCACCCAGGACAATGGATCTAATTCCAGAAGCCGACCCAAGACAACGGCGCCGCAGAAGGGGCAGACGGAGTGGCCTCCTGGTCAGGCTCCGTAGATGTGCACATCGCCCACCGCTCCTGAGTATACTACTCGCCAATGTCCAGTCAAGGTAGACGAAATTCGAGCAAGGGTTGCCTTCCAGAGAGACATCAGAGATTGTAAGTCTATGGGAGCTATCGTCAGAGGCTTCGATACCAGACCAGCAGCTCTGGAACAGTTTAAGTCAACGGTTTACCCAACTGCAAATCAAACATTGTCAACCTCACAATACTCTGTTTCATGGAAACATGACTCTCTTGGGATATGTTGTCAGAATCAGTTCAGCCGCTGAGCTTCTCCATGCATCGCGCCGACAGAGATAAACACCTCTCTGGGAAGAGGAAGGGCGGGGGTGTATGCTTCATGATTAAAGACTCATGGTGAAGTCATAACAACATACAGGAATTCAAGTCCTTCTGCTCACCTGACCTAGAATTCCTCACAATCAAATGCCAGCCATATTACCTTGCAAGAGAATTCTCGTTAGGTGTTGTCACAGTGGTGTACATTCTCCCACAAGGAGACACAAAGATGGCCCTCAAGGAACTTCACTGGACTATAAACTATAAACCATATATCCTGAGGCTGCTTTTATTGTAGCTGGGGATTTTAACATAGCAAATTTGAGAACAAGGCTACCTAAATTATTGGTTGCACTATGCGCGGGGTAATACACTTGACCACTGCTACTCTAACTTCCACGATGAATACAAAGCCCTCCCCCGCCCTCCTTTCGGCAAATCCGACCATGACGCCATCTTGCTCCTACCGTCTTATAGGCAGAAACTTAAACAGGATGTATCAGTGACTAGAATCATTCAACGTTGGTCTGACCAATCGGAATCCACGCTTCAAGATTGTTTTGATCATGTGGACTGGGATATGTTCAGGTCAGTCTCAGAGAATAACATCGACCTACACGCTGATTCGATGAGTGAATTTATAAGGAAGTGCATTGGAGATGTTGTACCCACTGTGACTAATAAAACCTACCCTAACCAGAAACTGTGGATGGATGGCGGCATTCGCGCAAAACTGAAAGCGTGAACCACCTCATTTAACCATGGAAATAGGTCTGGGAATATGGCTGAAAATAAACAGTGTAGTTATTCCTGCAGCAAAACAATCAAACAAGCGAAATGCCGGTACAGGGACAAAGTGGAGTCGCAATTCATCAGCTCAGACACGACGCGTATGTGGCAGGGTCTACAAACAATCACGGATTACAAAAAAAAAACAGCCACGTCACACTTCCAGACAAACTAAACACGCTTGCACGCTTTGAGGATAGTAAGTGCCACCAGCGTGGCCTGCTAACAAGAACTGCACCCCCCCTTTCCTTCTCCGTGGCCGATGTGAGTAAAACATTTAAACGTGTTAACCCTTGCAAGGCTGACGGCCCAGACGGCATCCATATGCGCATCATCAGAGCATGCGCAGACCAGCTGTCTGGTGTGTTTTTACGGACATATTCAACCACTCCCTATCCCAGTCTGCTGTCCCCACATGCTTCAAGATGGCCACCATTGTTCCTGTACCCAAGAAGGCAAAGATAACTGAACTAAAGGACTCCCGCCCCGTAGCACTCACTTCTGTCATCGTGAAGTGCTTTGAGAGACTAGGCAAGGATCACCTCCACCTTAACGGCCACCCTAGACCCACTTCAGTTTGCATACCGCCCTAACAGATCCACAGACGATGTAATCGTCATTATACTGCACGCTGCCCAATCCCATCTGGACAAGAGGAATACCTATGTAAGAATGCTGTTCATTGACAACAGCTCAGCATTCAACACCATAGTACCCTCCAAGCTCATCATCAAGCTGGAGGCCCTGGGCCTCAACCCCGCCCTGTGTAATTGGGTCCTGGACTTTCTGATGGGCCGCTCCCAGGTGGTGATGGTACTTAGCCCCCTCCTGTACAAGTCGAGCGGTCATTTGAAAGAGTAAGAACATTTCAGTGAGACAATTCAAAGGTCAAATCCATTAACACCAAGATAATGGAATTCATTGCCCTTGACAATCAACCGTTCTCTGTCGTGGGTGATGCTGGCTTTCTCGACTGGCCAAGCACCGGTACACACTAACGTTACCAATTGCGCTATTGTTCAGATGTTGCCCTACCGGAGTTACACCGTAATAGTGTCACTGCTGTTAGATTCACGACATAATATGGAACGCGGTGTGGGTCTTTGCAGGTCAAAAAAGATACACATCAAATAACGTTATTTGACGCGTTAAATATTTATTTTTTTGACATGTCAAATAACACAGTTCTATTATAAAATGTTGTGTGTTCTGAATTTGCACGTGCAAGCCAAGCACCACCACTACTATCAGTAGCACAATCAAAGCTGTACAAAAAAGTCTGTAAAGACCGGCTACGAGAACGATGTGTTTACAATACCACGTTGGTAATAAAGCGTTATTTGTTCGACAACATATTCTGGGGTAGCTGGCTAGCTTTTGCTTGGTACCTAGATAGCACCAATACAACCAGCCTGAAAATAATGATCAGTAGAAACTGCAGTCATTTTCACTATTCTTAGCTGATTTAGGAATCCTTGTGAGTAAGTGTTAGCTAAGTAGCCACTTGTTGTTCGCCTATTGAAATTGAACTTCAGCTCATGAAAATAAATAGCTCGCCAGCTACTTAACCCTGTTGCCCAAAGTTAACGTTATAAGCAGCCAACTAGCTTCATCTGGCTAGTGAGGCTCGACCTGAACGGGTTAAGTGTTGTGAAGCTAGCCACAATAATGACGAGGCAAAATAATAGAATTTGCGGTTTGCCTTCAGAATAAAAGTTTGAAAACCTATTTGAAAGTGATGCAGAAGGTTACAATTGGTGGAATCATGCCATATTTAGACTAGATCATGTTAAACAAGGTTGGAATGTGAAGCAATGAAATGGGGTATCAGTCTACTCGTAACACCCACAGAAAACAACTGTGAAGAGTTTTTCTCAAATGTTAGCATTGTAGCTCTTATCATGGGACTGTGACTGTGTGAAATCGTCTCCTACGTCAGCCTATTATGTGTATTGACATTCATATTGCACTGTACAGCCTTACCTAAGGATTGGGGATCAATGACATGGGGTAACATTCTACTCAATACCCAATAAATGTTTTCCCAACATCCTCCTCAGAATTAACAGACTCCAAAACATTCACACAGTATTGTTTTCCTCTGGAATAGTGTTCAATACACATAGGTTGACAATAAATGTGGCTCAATTCACAGTTGTTTCAGAGTCCCGCAATAGGAGCTACAATGCTAATGTTCTCTGGGTGTCACTGAGTAGACTGATACCCCATGTCATTCATCCACAATCCATAGGTAAGGTTGTACAGTGAAATAAGTATGCCCCCAATGCAATTCTAACGTATAATACAGCCAGTGTGATTTCAAAAGATTTTTGTCCAATTAACAAATTAGTGTCTTTTGTTGATTTTATATAACAACATTCCAACCTCGTTTAGCATGATCTATTAAACGATGGCATAATTATACTTTTTGTATTCATTTCCATCACAGTCAATGATGTGGCTAATCGTTATTGTGGCTAGCTTCACGTAGATTGGTCCGACCACCATTAATCAAATAAGAACTGTCTTATAAAATAGGGTTATTTTAGATGATGCCACCTAGCTATATAGTTAGCTAGCTAACTTAAGCTTCTGAAACAGATTATGTCGTTTTGCTTTGTTTTTGGGGAAGAACATTGTTTGTATCCATTAGCTAGCTAGCTTTTTTTATGACCAGCACTGTAGGTGCGCAAGACAACTTTACCAACTTCATAGCATACATATCGATGAATCATTGTGACAAATGAAATACGAGTGAGAGTGTAATCAATGTGTAATAACTACGTAAAAAATGTATGAACGCATTCATTTATTATGTGACGTGCAGTTATATTGAGGTCCTGATTGGTCAACAAGCTTATTTGACACGGGAAATAGTGTTATTTGACGTGTATCTTCTTTGACACGCAAAGAACCAAACGGCGTTCTATAGAAATGAGAATGAAACGACTGAACAAATTAACAATGAAACCGCACAGCAAGTAAGCAAATAGGTTTTGATTATGTTTTACTGGTAATGGCAACATATGTAAATGCCAACAAAATAACTTTTTGGTCAGTGTGGTGTGTGTGTGTGTTTGTGTAACCTTTATTTAACTAGGCAAGTCAGTTAAAAACAAATTCTTATTTACAATGACGGATTCGAACCAGGGACTGTTGTGACGCCTCTTGTACTGAGATGCAGTGCCTTACACACTGCATCCATGTGTGTGTAGGTAGTCTGCTGGTAATAGAGAAAGTGTTTGTCAGAGCACTGTGACTTTGGCCACTACACCCAAAAACAACCATTGGATCAATATCCTTTATGCCCCTTCTTCCCTTAAGTGTAAAATAAGGAAATATTTAACAGCTACGAATCCATCTGTACTTTATTGCTACTGATCAAGGGGGCTACAAAATCTATATGTAGCTGTTGCAAGAGGGCCAGCAAGCTTGAACGAAGAGCTGTGATGCATTGATGTTCTCACTACTTAGTCTGTGTGTGGAAATCAGGAGTTAAGTCACCAATGCACAACTACTAGACCCTTTCCTTTCGCGATCTCTTTCACACACACGGACACACTTGCAGTCTGTCTCTCTCTACCTTTCTCTCTGTCTCTCTGGCCCCGCCCTTAGCATCATTGGCAGAACCTGCACCTGCTACGCTACGTTACTCTGGCCCTATTT